>NC_141155.1:20749917-20999917 GCF_053477565.2 Lygodium microphyllum | reverse complement strand
CTAGTTCCTCTTCTTATTTGAGATCTGATTTCAATTTTAAGAGCTCATATTCTGGGCTTCTAGATGTCCTTGGCCCACTAGGGCTTCAAGGCTAGCACATTGTTTGTATTTTTGTGCCCAAAGAGCTCTCCCATGGTGGGTGACTGTTTGGTGTTTAATGCTACTTTGTAAACTACTGGTTGATCTAGAACATGCACGCCAAATTCATTAGTAATCTTTAGGTGGTTAGGGAGGTCAACTACCAAATCCTTAGGGAAGTTACTGTATGCATATCCTCTACATCACATACGTTCAAGGCCTATTTATAAATATCCTTATCTATGAAATTTTTTTGAATAAAGCATAACCCTTTTCTATTCAATCTGTAAATAACCCCTTTATATTACATCCTTCAGTATGTAAACAATGTTAAAAAATGATATTTTAAAAATACATTATTTTGAACCACGTGATGCACACATATATTTATGAGTAACTTACCCGAGACCAAATCCAAATCCACTAGAACCTATGGATACCATCTGGGGCTCCAGATATTTATGGCTTTTGCATGAGTATCCTACCTAATAGTGAGGTGATGTTTTTAAGGTAGGGATGGAGATACATGGGTAAGTCAAGTAGCTCTACCCATATAGGGAGCTTAGTAGATTTGGAGCTATTAGGGCTAAAATCACAAGACCACATAAACAAGATTAATGGTGCATTTCTAACCATCCATTGGCCATAACCTAACACTTTCAGAGCAACCTCCTCAAATTTAAATAGAAGAATGAAATAGTTATTAGCTAGGTATTGGGGTACTACAACCTAACTACCCAAAGGTTCCCAATTCAATTTGGCCCAATTCTTGAAGTATTCAATAGGGGGACGAGGGCCATGGCATAGCCCAATTAGGGCTCTATTAGCAAATACCTCTTTCTAGTGTTGAATACCTTGGCAAGGGACAATTGAGTAGAGTTACCTTTTTCCTAGTGCACTTGGTTGTTGTTGGGGTTGCTTTGCTTGTGCAACCCTTTCAAGGCTTTCCTAGGGCACCCTCCTTCTTCTCTTCTATTTTGACCATTATTTTTTTAACCTTCAAGCTCTCTCCTAGTAGCTCCTTGACCATGGCAAAGGCGAGCTCTGTAAGCATCCATGAGGATAGATGTTGGAATGTCTCTACTTTGGGAGGCAAGGTCCAAGTTCTAGAGTAGAAGCAAGTTAGACACTTGAGGAAAGTGTCATCTTTGTTCATCGATGAAGCCGCTATGATTATGCATCCATAGCTTGTCAGGTTGAAGCTAGAAACCTAGGTTGTGAAGGGTGGTGGCATATGAGGAGAGAAGAGCATCAACGTTTGGAGCTTGCGGTGCGGAGATCTAGTGGATAGGCCAGCAACCTATCATGATGTATTGGGGGTGGAGTTGAAGTTCAGAGCTTCATCATTCAAGGGGGCATTATTCGGCAACTCATGATGAAAAGAGGAAGTCGCGCTATTTGAGGCCATGTTTGCATTTCCATCCGTATGAATATTGGTTGCATGGAACTCAATGTTTGCCTTGTGTCTGCTTGTTGCCATTTCATCGGGTGGAACGGCTAGTTCCCTAGATGGAGTTTGGGAATAGTTGTGTTGGGGAATAGTAAGGGTGGAATTTGTTCCATTAGGGAAATGGAACGGGACAAAACCGATCGTTTTCTAAAGTTGTAGCAATCGGATAAACAACAACATGACCTTACTCCAAAATAAGAAGAAACCTCTTGGTAATTTGTATTTAAAAAAAAAGAAAAAAACGAAAACTAAAGAGGTCTCCCCCACCTAGACCATATCTTTCCCAAATTCCGAAAAGCAAAATTGAAAATTTGAAAAATTGGGGTGCAAACGGCTATCTTTTTGGACTGATTGAGTGATCCCTCCTCCTCCCCCCTCCTCCTCCACCTTCTTCTTTTTTCTGCAGCTGTCAAACAGAAGAATGTCGAAGCCCCCCCTCCGCCTACATATCGAGCAAGGCCCCAAGGCAGGCCATGTGCTGGACTGCCAGCCGTCCGCCATCACTTGGCTTGGCAGGTCTCGCGGGAACACCCTCCAGATAGCCAGAGACCCCGGCATCTCTCAGAAGCACCTCTACTTCTGCTTCTGCCAGCAAGACCAGCGATGGACGGTCACCGACAATGACAGCTCCAACGGCACCCTCCTCAATGGCGTGCCGTTAGAGCCCACGCAGGCCATGCCCTTGTCCTCCCGAGATCTCATCAAAATTGGAGAGGAGACCACCATTAGAGCTGAGATCACAACTGCTTTTGAACAGAAGAACAGGCCAAATGCCACCAAGACCAGAACATCCATACCTTCTGCTAACATTGGGCTGGAACATGGCAAAATTGGGGCCAAATATGGCAAAATTGGGCCAGAATATGCCATCTTGATAGAAGATGATGACAGTATCGGACCAAAAAAGAGAGGAAGAGGAGGTCCTCATGGCAGGGCTAGGCTGTCGGCATCTTCTGCCAAGAAAGAGATCAGAGAAACCCAAGATGATGCAGAGAAAAGCTCGCAGAGAGTGCAGAGAAACCCTAGGAAATGCAGCATCACAGAAGCCTTCCTAGCAGATGCAGAGAAAACGGAGGTGCCTAGCTTGGACAGCATGACTGTGGCACAGTGGTTTGAGCATATGATGGAAGATGGTCCCAAGTTCTTGTATCAGGCATCCGAGGCCATCATCCAAGAGATCAACATTGAGGCCAAGATGTTCGATGACTACATCCGCTCTCTCACGCAGGCTTGAGAGGGAAGATTTCCTCACCCTTGCCTCTTCCATCTGCAGCATGTTTGAGTGCTCCTTGTCTCAGCACGTCTGTGTGCTTATTCTCCACTTAATGCATCTTAAGGTAATTATTCATTACATCTTTCGGGAGACTCTTTCCATGCAAGGAGATGGTCTCAGCATTCAAAATGCTTTCTGTAAGCTCTTCGCTTACGATTTCATGGCTGCTGCCCTTTGAAAGAGTACTCTGGAGAGCCTTAGCATAAGCTCTGATGATTCCCATGGTTGTGTTTTCAGTGCAATCCTTGCAAAAGTTGGATTATGTACTCGTTAATACAAGTTCTAGACAATGGAGAATGTACACATCTTGGGTTTGGGCTGACATTATTGCAGAAGAGGTTCATCGGTGGAACTACTCACATGATTGATTATTCATGCTTTCTGACAGATTGTTCCATCCTTCACATGATAAGACATTCGTCAAGGTCCCCCGTCTACATTCTCTGACATGGCTTTAGCCCTGTGAATCGTGATGCTTAGAAACTTCTTGGACACTCGAGATTCAAACAGTTTCTACCATATTTGTATGACAAACTCGGAAATTGCTCCTTTCACCTAAGCCAAGCAAGATCAACGTAGTTTTGTAACATCTTCTCGTATCTCATTGTGGGCTTTTGCAGATCACTAAGTCCGAAGCCAAAACTCTTTACAGCCTCCAGCTTCCATAGAGCTTCCATAGAGACTCCTTGACTCTTGTGTATGAGTATGTTTGAGCATCCGGAAGTAAATTTATGACTCGTTCAAAAGTCTCTCTCCAAGGTTTATTGTTTCATTTAAATTTAAGGGAAACGTTAAAGTCACGTGTATTAAAAAGGAGAAAATTTTGCTTTTAGGATAATTGGGGATAGCTTTTTGGGTAGGGAAGCTTAACTTGGGCATATTGTAGGAACCATAGCCTTGGCATATTGTAGGATCTATACACACAACTTGTGCTAAAACATTAAATAGTTGAAACTTATAGGAAGTCTAGTAGTGCGATTAACTAGTTCTTGGGCAAGGAAGTGACCGATTTATAGACCCTGGACAAGTGGAGAGAGAGAACAAGTGTGAAGTCAGTCCAAATAGCCTTGGCATATTGTAGGAACCATAGCCTTGGGCATATTGTAGGAACCATAGCCTTGGCATATTGTAGGATCTATACGCACAACTTGTGCTAAAACATTAAATAGTTGAAACTTATAGGAAGTCTAGTAGTGTGATTAACTAGTTCTTGGGCAAGGAAGTGACTGATTTACAGACCCTGGACAAGTGGAGGGAGAGAACAAGTGTGAAATCAGTCCAAATAGCCACTTATGAGTTGCGCCACAAATCTTGGGCATGAATTGATGCCCCTTATCTAGCTTGTTTCGTAGGGAAAAAGGGAATGTGGGTGAGTTGAGAACTCAAGGGAAAGCAAGGCAAGGCAAAGACTTGAAGAAGACTTGTGGATGATGGATGTATGCATGGAATGAATTGAGCTCTAATCTCCAAGACTACAGCGGATTGGTTTGAGTAGAGAAAACAAGCAATCTATTGTCGTTCATGCAAATCTATCTTGAATCTAGAGAGAGTTATGGCTTTTTGTTACTGCAACTAGGGGTTTTGTGTGGACTATTTTTGGGATAACCTTATTCTAATACGATAGAGGTTAAATCAAATATTTTTGGGTAGAAAGTAGCTCTCTTGGAAGTTTCAAAATAGGGATATATTCATTTATATAGTCTAAAATGGTATTGAATTGTTTTAATACAAGTTCATGCTTGCTTTTTAGCCTCATACCTATTGTTTGAAGCTTGATCTTATGCATGTTTGACATTGAATCTTATGGACTGAATCAAATTGGGTTTCTCTAAGCCATAGCCTCAAAACTTTAGTTTGCATATGGATCCATATGTTGTATAAAGATTGAGCTCACACTCTATCTTGAATCTAGAGAGAGTTATGGCTTTTTGTTACTGCAACTAGGGGTTTTGTGTGGACTATTTTTGGGATAACCTTATTCTAATACGATAGAGTTTAAATCAAATATTTTTGGGTAGAAAGTAGCTCTCTTGGAAGTTTCAAAATAGGGATATATTCATTTATATAGTCTAAAATGGTATTGAATTGTTTTAATACAAGTTCATGCTTGCTTTTTAGCCTCATACCTATTGTTTGAAGCTTGATCTTATGCATGTTTGACATTGAATCTTATGGATTGAATCAAATTGGGTTTCTCTAAGCCATAGCCTCAAAACTTTAGTTTGCATATGGATCCATATGTTGTATAAAGATTGAGCTCACACTCTATCTTGAATCTAGAGAGAGTTATGGCTTTTTGTTACTGCAACTAGGGGTTTTGTGTGGACTATTTTTGGGATAACCTTATTCTAATACGATAGAGTTTAAATCAAATATTTTTGGGTAGAAAGTAGCTCTCTTGGAAGCTTCAAAATAGGGATATATTCATTTATATAGTCTAAAATGGTATTGAATTGTTTTAATACAAGTTCGTGCTTGCTTTTTAGCCTCATACCTATTGTTTGAAGCTTGATCTTATGCATGTTTGACATTGAATCTTATGGACTGAATCAAATTGGGTTTCTCTAAGCCATAGCCTCAAAACTTTAGTTTGCATATGGATCCATATGTTGTATAAAGATTGAGCTCACACTCTATCTTGAATCTAGAGAGAGTTATGGCTTTTTGTTACTGCAACTAGGGGTTTTGTGTGGACTATTTTTGGGATAACCTTATTCTAATACGATAGAGTTTAAATCAAATATTTTTGGGTAGAAAGTAGCTCTCTTGGAAGTTTCAAAATAGGGATACATTCATTTATATAGTCTAAAATGGTATTGAATTGTTTTAATACAAGTTCGTGCTTGCTTTTTAGCCTCATACCTATTGTTTGAAGCTTGATCTTATGCATGTTTGACATTGAATCTTATGGACTGAATCAAATTGGGTTTCTCTAAGCCATAGCCTCAAAACTTTAGTTTGCATATGGATCCATATGTTGTATAAAGATTGAGCTCACACTCTATCTTGAATCTAGAGAGAGTTATGGCTTTTTGTTACTGCAACTAGGGGTTTTGTGTGGACTATTTTTGGGATAACCTTATTCTAATACGATAGAGTTTAAATCAAATATTTTTGGGTAGAAAGTAGCTCTCTTGGAAGTTTCAAAATAGGGATACATTCATTTATATAGTCTAAAATGGTATTGAATTGTTTTAATACAAGTTCGTGCTTGCTTTTTAGCCTCATACCTATTGTTTGAAGCTTGATCTTATGCATGTTTGACATTGAATCTTATGGACTGAATCAAATTGGGTTTCTCTAAGCCATAGCCTCAAATCTTTAGTTTGCATATGGATCCATATGTTGTATAAAGATTGAGCTCACACTCTATCTTGAATCTAGAGAGAGTTATGGCTTTTTATTACTGCAACTAGGGGTTTTGTGTGGACTATTTTTGGGATAACCTTATTCTAATACGATAGAGTTTAAATCAAATATTTTTGGGTAGAAAGTAGCTCTCTTGGAAGTTTCAAAATAGGGATACATTCATTTATATAGTCTAAAATGGTATTGAATTGTTTTAATACAAGTTCGTGCTTGCTTTTTAGCCTCATACCTATTGTTTGAAGCTTGATCTTATGCATGTTTGACATTGAATCTTATGGACTGAATCAAATTGGGTTTCTCTAAGCCATAGCCTCAAAACTTTAGTTTGCATATGGATCCATATGTTGTATAAAGATTGAGCTCACACTCTATCTTGAATCTAGAGAGAGTTATGGCTTTTTGTTACTGCAACTAGGGGTTTTGTGTGGACTATTTTTGGGATAACCTTATTCTAATACGATAGAGTTTAAATCAAATATTTTTGGGTAGAAAGTAGCTCTCTTGGAAGTTTCAAAATAGGGATACATTCATTTATATAGTCTAAAATGGTATTGAATTGTTTTAATACAAGTTCGTGCTTGCTTTTTAGCCTCATACCTATTGTTTGAAGCTTGATCTTATGCATGTTTGACATTGAATCTTATGGATTGAATCAAATTGGGTTTCTCTAAGCCATAGCCTCAAAACTTTAGTTTGCATATGGATCCATATGTTGTATAAAGATTGAGCTCACACTCCTGCACGAAATATATGTTATAGATGAATTTGTTATTCTCTTAGATTTCTATGTTCTTCTTTCATTGATTTTCTTTTATTTGTGCTGTAATCTCTTCTTACATGAGTCCCGGTGGCTATTACACATGCACAACTAATACTCCGACAACATCTTTAATGTTTTTTGTGAGGTTATTTATTTACCATTTGAATATGTGTAAGAAACAACTTGGAAATCTTCTTGAGCCAATTCTAATTTTGAGAGCTCCTTTATTAGTCTCCAAAGTGCTTTGTTAAGTATTAGCCACGTTAAACAAGCCACTTTTGGTTGGATTAAAGTTGTAATTCCATTGTTTTTAAGCCCAATCCAAATGCCATCTCTTGTTAAGCTTGTGAAGCAGAGTGGATAGTTATGGGATTGAATACTGAGGAGAGGATTCTCTCACAATCTTTGAGGTTGTATCTCTGGATCAATTGATGTTCATTGAATTGGTTCTTGTCTTGCTTGTCCATATATTTTTCCATTAAGATACCCCTTTCTTATAGATCTTGTATGCTAGGTTTAAGGTCTGAAGGTGTTACGAAAAGTGCTAAAGCATATCAAGGATCAAAGATGTTAGATTTGGATGCCAACTGTACCTCCCACAATTCAAGGCTACACAATCCTTAGTCTTAACCTATAGATTATGAAATATTATAGTATTATTGAATGATTTTTTCACCCTAGCTAAACTTGGAGGAGCTGGCATGTGACATAATATCCCAATCTTCTTCAATCATGAAGAAGCATGTCTTGATATGGTTGCTCCACTTGAATGATCAACTTAGGTTAAAGTGCATATCACCTTCTATATGTACATTGATGCATCAAAATTTGCAATGGGAGCAATATTGTGCTAGCCTAGAGAGCATAACTTAGATTATCTAGTGAGCTTTGCTAGTCATAAACTCATGTATACCAAAATGAACCACTTTACTATGGAGAGAGGGGGCTTAGTAATGGTGTTTGCTTTGAAGAATTTTGCCATTAAATATTAGCAATGTTATTCACATTCTTTGTTGATCATATGCCTTTGCTTTATTTAGTAACTAAGCCATGCACAACTGGATGCATAGCTTGATGGTTACAAATGTTGCTTGACTTGATATCTCAATACTTGTGAGAAAAAGTAAATAACACTACATGGTTGACCATTTGTCACAAATACCTACTAAAGAGCCACTAATAAAGGAGAAAAGGGAAAGAACACTATATGGTTGACCATATGTCACAAGTACTTGCTAACGAGCCAATAAAAAAGGGCATTATGGATGAATTTCATATAGTGCTCAATGAATTTACAAAGCTAGTTATCAATGCATGGGAAGAAATCAACATCACCTGCTATACGGTATACCTTTAACTCTACTCCTTGCATATTCTTCTATATTTGTATAATTTGACGTTCCAAATTTAATATCAATGCTCCATACCTTTGTAGCACATACTATGTACACATGTATCATATTTTTTGAAGAAGTATGGGGTCTTTGGAAATGTGGAGCACCCAAGGTATGGAGAAGTCTCCTTACTAGGCTTGTGCTACATATTTCAAGCACACTTGCCAAGAACGTGGTCACTTCAAGAAAAGCTACCTTGTAGAAATACTCAATTGGTTTTATAGATGTACCTTGTCTTGGTCCATCACATTAGAGAATGTTAAGGTTACCGCACTAGCTAAGTCTCTCAAGAAAGAAATCGAAGCACGTAATAAGGAAAAGTGGCAAAACACATATGTAGTGAATACACATGCAATATGGCACATGATAATGTGAAGGGAAGTGTCAAAATGGACATGTATATAAAATCATGTGTGAACCCCCCCTTAAACCCTTATTCTAGGTTTCATATAAATAGAGCTCTTTTATTTGATTTCTTATTTCGTGCTTCTATTGTTGTCTTCTCTTCTAATCCACCTCATGGCCCACACCAAGCAAATTGCCTCAAGGACATCCACTACCAGGCCAAGTCCAAGGGAAAGTATTTACTTGTCCAACATGGCAAGGCAAAGAGATCCCTAATTTTAGTTGGTGGGCTAACTCCAATAGCAATGCAAGCTTGTCATCTCACAATCTTTTCCCCCAATCCATCTAAAGGCTTGAAGACTCTCCCTACATTGGCCTTGGAGACTTTGAAAAGAGCTCACGAGCAAGAAGACCATTTTGAAGAGGAAGAAGCAAGCAAGGATATGAAAAGTGACAATAACCAAAGAGAACAACGAGGGTGACTCTTCTACAAATGAAGAACATGGAAACAATGATGATGAGGGCAACATTGACAGCAACATCAATAGGCCCCAATATAGGATCGATTGGCCTAAGGCTAGTACAACTACAACTAAGGGGCTTGCAATAGGTGATAAGGCCCCATGCGCGATGCCCTAAGCTACCAATGAAGCAAGATCATCCTCCTCCAATATCCCTCCTCGCTCCAAAACTAGCCCCCGTTGAGCAACCCACACCTAAGCCCCAACCTCAAACCTGACAAGCACAGGGACAATAACCACAATGAGATCCAACTAGATGAATCTCAGGGCAAAGGCTTAAGCGGATGAAGAACTATCACTTGATAGACCTCAGAGAGATCCATAGTACCAAAAGAGAAAAAAACTTGTTGATAAGGAAAGTTCCCTTATTTGTACACTTAGTGAAGGAAATCCTTAACTCTTATGACTATTAATTCCACATGCAAGGGATTGCAATGGAGGCTATCCAAAAGGCCCCAAAAGTATACCTTGTTACCCTTTTTGAGGATGCATATTTGTATGCAATTTATGGCAAGAGGATGATCATCATCATGGAGAGAGGCATGCAATTAACTAGAAGGATAAGAGGGCAAAGAGATTAGCTATGGAAAGGGCATGGAGTTTTTATCATACACATTGTAATGTAATATACATTGTAAACTTTGACATGTAATGAAAGACCTTTGCTTTTTTAATGCGTTGAATGTCTCATATTGTATTTGTATATGATAGTGTAATTATTAAATATGAAGCACATGGATTTTTTATAAATTTGTGGCAAAAATTTGTTGTTTGATAGGCCATATAGCTTAGTTTTATCTCATAATGCCAAAAAAATGATCAAACAAATGCCAAATGGGCTTAGCAAGAAGCCTTGGATGCTCCGGCACATGAATGGGTAGGACGACACTAGTTTTATCTCAAAATGCTAGAAAACAGCAAAGGAAAAGGATAAATGAGCTTAACAAAAGCCCTAGATACTATAGCACATGAATAGGCAAGATGATAGTAACTAAGTTGTATGGGTTGTCAAACAACAATTTTTTTAACAATACATTTTAATCATATTTTAATAATCTTTCATACTTCGAACATATTAACACCTATACCACGTAGCATCAATTTGTAAATACTTCAATATTATGATAGTTGGACAAAAAAAATAGAAAATAAGTTCAAGAGATAGATAATAAGAAAAATATATTTGTATTACACTCAAGAGTACAAGGGGTTTTTTCTTTACAAGGCTTTGCTTGGAATCCCAAAGCTTACTATAAGTTTTAGGCCATTTTCAGGTGCTTAATTTTCTCATGAGCTTGCTTGTAGCTCTTCTTGGCCTCTAGTAACAATCCAACATTACCACTCTCCTATATGGTGACCTGGCTAGTCCCTATGGCTTTTCCAATACCCATGGCTTCTAGTACCCTTATGTGCAGGCATAAACAAAAAATATGCTTCATCAACTTCTTTTTAACAAGAATTATCTTGTGTGCATTTGGGGTGATGGTGAAAGCATACGACATTTTTGATAGGGCGGGCCTTTAGGATAGAGAGTTGAGCCTGCCCATCTTGGATGAATGTGGCATAGACAATGACTATGTCACCAATGGGATCTAGCTAATGCAGTGTCCTATCAAGGCATGCTTCCCGAACACTCTCTGGCCCCTCTAGCAACTTATAAAATCATTGATGCTGAGTACAACCTACATTGATATGAAGTTAGCTTAAAATAGTATGCATAGTAAAACAAAGTGTCTAGACACATTGTTGATACACTTACTTCTTGCTTAGTATTAGTGGCAACCTCCAAGGGTTTGGTCAAGTCCGCACTTTGACTTAGACTTGTTGATCGAGAGGGCTTGCTACTCTTTGAGGGTTACTTGTCCTACCACCAAGTTGGCTTGTATTGCTTCAAACTCTTGGGTGCCAACTATGGTGTACTGCGCCAAGTCGACAACATCTCCAAGAACTATGAGTGCACCCTCTATGTCTTCAACCTTTGGGTTACTATACTCCATAGAAAGATCATAAAAAATGAGGGGGAAGTCATTGGAAATTGCTAGCATCGACAATGCCTCATCATCCCTTACTCAAAAAATTTATCCTCATCATGGAGAAACATACATTCTTTGTCATCAATGAAGACTTCACTCATGCTATCTATGTGATAGTCTGCATCGATGGTAGAGGGTGTGTCCTCCTCTTGAGGCACTCTTGAAGGTATTATCTACAACAAATATAGCTCTATTGACCATTAGGTTTAGAGCTTTGGCCTCTTTTGCAGCCTCCACTTTCTCTTTGGCATTGTCTAGTGGTGAAGAATTTGAGTTACGGACATCTTTCAACAACCCTCCCATGTACTGTTTAGCAGCCATTGTGACTACAGGGAAGTCTTCGCCTTCATTGATTAAAAAAAAGAAGTTGGCCATCTAGGAGAGGTAGTCGATGCCATGTTAATCAATGCCATATTCCTTGGCATGCAAATGAGTGAGGTATTTGAAGTAGGAGGGAGTGAGATTTGCACATAGAAACAACCTAGTCAATGCCATGTTAATCGATGCCATATTCCTTGTCTTGCAAAGGAGTGAGGTACTTGAAATAGGAGAGAGTGAGATTTGCACATAGAAACAACCTAGTTGTTTGTGAAATATTTGTGCCATTGATGTACTTTAAGAGATTCCAAGAAACCTATTCCTCGATAGAATCCTTGAATCTGACAATATATACTCAAAGATATGTATTCATATACTCAATATAGGGTACTGCAAGCTTGGACCATGCCACAATACTCTATCGTAATATTTGATATTGGAACAAAAGATTTTGGTAGATATCAAATCTCTGAGTGAATTCCATGCCCTGAAGAAATTGCATGAAGCTAAGAAGAGTGTGAATTATCATGGGAGAAGGGGTGTAGTAGGCAAATGCAAGGGTGCTTGTTGGGAGAGGAGGTGGTTGGAGAGTTAAAAAATGAAAATGAGACCAAGTGAATGGTTCTCTATAGGTAATGGACTTAAAGTTTGAGTGTTAAAAAATCCATTAAAATTTAAAAGATATATTATTACAAAGTAAAAAATCAAAATCACAAGAAAATCCAAAATATAGTATGTTAGAGAATCTAAAAGCTGTATAAAGAATGAAAAAATAAAATCCCTCAATGTATTGATTGTAAATTTTCAATGCATCGTTTGTCTCCACACAAATTCTAACTTGTTGCAAAACACTTGAAACCATATAATTCTTCTATATTCTTTTGCCCATTTGAAAGGAAAAAGAATTAAACAAGATTCAAAATATTGTTCCCAGCAAAAAAAAATAAAAATCAATATTAAACAAGGTCACCTTTCTACCACTAATATGGAAGTAAAGCTCTCCATACAAATGCTTCCAACAAGATGAGATGCCCCCACATATTTAGGAGACTCAAACAATCACACTGTGACTAACTTGATCATTCCATTTGGCAAATGAATTTGAATATCAAATTCTTGTGCCATGTTTTCAATGGGAATGGATTCCAAGCGAATGTATTGGCTCTTCATCCAATGTTAGTAATAGAAACATATGTACAATGTTGAACATCCAATCAAGTAATGGAAGGTAACACTATAGACCACCACTCTATACAAAAAGGTGTCACATTTGTGCACCCCACTCACGTCATTCCATCCTTCTTCAAAATTACAAGTAGCCACATCCACAAAGGAACAATAGTTCAATCTTAGGAGTGATGTTTCAAAAAATGTCTCCATTAGAGGCGACAGAGCATAAAGGGGAAGAACAAGGTATCTTTGAGCATAAATGTTGTTCTAACTGCAATTGGGAAACTAAAATTGGCCATCGAGAATAATGACAATGGCCAAGAAAAGGATGGCTCTTTGGACCTCCCTACATGATTCCACATATGTCACTCCTGCATCCTTGCAAGTACTATCAATTGTCTATGGCATCGAGCTTTCAGTCACCATCCATCAACATCCCTTGTATGATAAACTCCTTATAGAAGAATATCTACACGTGGCTATCACTTGTCTATGGCATTGAGCTTTCAACCACTATCTAGCAACATCCCTTGTATGATAAACTCCTTGTAGAAGAAGTTCTACACATGGCTAATAAGCTAGGAGTAGGAAGCTTCAAGTCCTTCACACTAAACTAATGCAATAGGACCACCATCTCTAGCCTTCTGAACCCAAGCACTCTGCTCTTTCAATGATTTTGTGTTATACCATAACGATGGAATCAATGAGACCCTATGGCTAAAGGTTGCACATGAATCCTTCTTGAATAATGATCCTTCTTATTTGCCATACTCATCCTTTGTATTGTGCATGTAGAGTAGATATGGAATCACGGAGTTGCCTTTGTTGACATGTAGATGCCATTGGAATGGATTTGAGAAGAATACTACCTAGACATAGAAGAATATGAGTAAAGATATTTCAAAATTGTAGTAGGTATGGATAAAATTGTAAAGGGTAGGCGGGCATAGGTAAAGAGATAAGGCAAATAGAAGGAAATGGAAAAGAGGACCTTGCCACAATGGCCAATCATGTAATGGCCAGTCATGTCTAAAAGAGATCACCGCCCGAAAGGAATTTAGGGCTATGTTTGAAAATCCAAAAAGTGAATAGAGAAGCTCATTCTTTGGTGTGTGGAAAAAGTGGACTCTTCTTCCTCTCCTCTTCTCTTCTCTTTGCTTGTGTGTGCTTGAGAGAGGGAGTGTAAGGGAGTGAGTGAGTGAATGTATGAGGGTGAGGGATCTTGGAGGTGAAGCTCTTCATCATCTCCTCTCTTCTTCTTCTGTTTTCTTCCCTTCTCTTGTCTCACACGTGTAGCTATGGAGAATGGAGCTTCGAGGTGGAGGCTTGAGGATGCTTGAGCTTGCATCACAAATCATAGAGTTATCAGTGTGCTTGAGGGACGAGGCAACTCATGTGGGTATTGAGGTAAGCTCACTACATCTCGGTAGGATCAAAGGCGCATCGACTAGGTGAGAGATAGCCATAGGTGCTCGCTTGAAACACTTAAATAATTAGTCAGTGGTCTTGGAAATTGAGCGTGAGCTCCCTTTACATTTTGGTTCTGTTGCCAGGACCAATGGATTCAAGCTTGAGCAATTGCACACCTCACTCGAGCAACAAATTAAGGGTTCATCCTCAAACCGGAGCTTGAGATAGATATGAGGTTTTGGGTTTTTAATCCTTGAAGCAAGCAAGTATTTTGTGCTTTTGATGATTAGGCAAGTAGGAGAAATCATTTTATTACTTTACTTTTGATTTTTGTTACATTTAGAGTAGGTAGGATTGAGAAATTGAAGCGGAAAGCTTTAGGGTTGTTGCTGTAAAAAAGGCCCAAATAGGGCACAAATCAAGAAAAAAAGGGAAAAAAGGAGTGCTTGAATGGATTTATGTCACTAAGAGAGTGATTGGAGAGGTCAACGGGTAAGGGTTTATAACCCAAAAGGCCAAGGAAGAGCTCATTTGCAACTGTTGCATTGAGAGAGAGAGAGAGAGAGAGAGAGAGAGAGAGAGAGAGAGAGAGAGAGAGAGAGAGAGAGAGAGAGAGAGAGAGAGAGAGAGAGAGAGAGAGAGAGAGAGAGAGAGAGAGAGAGAGAGAGAGAGAGAGAGAGAGAGCCATTTCTTGCATTTGGATCGATCGCTTCACCCAAGTGTTCTTTGCACATTACAGGTACACACAACTCTTCTTCTCTATCTATAGCTTTGATCTTGAGGTGTGTGCTATGTGGAATTACCTAAATCATGCGATTTGATCAATTCGTCATTGTATTTGCCAAAATTGCACTGCATTCGGCCCGTTTGAGTGATGGTGACTCTGGGCCAAACCCTAGAATTAGCCCTTGGCCCTCGTGTGTTCGGCCATTCGGTCCACTACCATTCAGACGCTCAATACTCAGCCTAACCCCACCACCCAGACAACAAGCTAATATTCGGACGGGGTCCAAATCAACCATTTAGACCAACTTGGTATTTAGCCCACCTAACACGGCCCTTGGTCATTCAGCCATTTGGCCCTTGGACAACCACATTTGAATGATCTGAATATGACATTCGGACTTGTTGCATTCCACCGTTTCTCATTCATCCCTCATCCATTCAGATGAGCCAAATCAAACATTCAGCCTCTGCAATTTGAACTTGTTGGGCCGAATTTGGATTTTTCCAAATTTTTAACCTGAAGACCGTGACTGACCTAGACCATTGCTGTGAGAACCCTCGAAGGCTGTATAGAGACTCAAAACACCTTTTTGGCATGAGAAATAGGAAGATAAAACTTAGAAGTGACTCTAGCTGACGATCAACTAGCAGTCCAAGCTACTAGTAGCACCAGACTGAGTCATAGATCCCCAAATAGATCTTAATCAAACTGAATGACACAGCACAGATCGTAGGGCTAGTGAGAACGCCCAGAGATCGAAATCACAGCCTATCAGGCCAAATTTGTAACCGAGAGTGCTAGATCCACATAGTAACTTTACCCTCGCACTCATACTAAGTAACTTTACACACACACACACACACACACACACACACACACACACACACACACACACACACACACACACACACACACACACACACACACACACACACACACACACACACACACACACACACACACACACACACACACACACACACACACACACACACACACACACACACACACACACACACACACACACACACACACACAGAGTGACTATAAATTAAGGATTGTTTGTAATTAACAAGGGATGCACTCAGACATAACCATAAAACGAACCCATCAGTAGGAGAAGACTTTGAGATATAGTTGGGTGATCGAAATCCCAAGCATAGGACCAAGCAAAAGATGCAATAGGGAAGCTAGACACAGCAAGGACAAACACCATTGGGGGAGTGGATCTACCTGATCTAATCAACCTCATCGACAACCTGGTGAGGAGAGAGATCGCTGACATGGCAGAGACAAGCACTAACCATGGATGGGATAAAGATCCTCAACCTAGGCAGTCTCCCGACATAGATGTAGCGGCTAGTTGCCAATTACGATCTACATACCTGGACAGATCACCACGGTAGGACGATCGAGGATATCATTACATAACTAGAAGAGGAGAGGAGACTAGCGTAGGAAGCTTTGTAGACCTAGTGACCTACAATCAAGAACAATAAGCTAAGAGCTTACGACAGAGCACGGAAGTGCATGAGATTCAGCGAGTGCTAGCCTTAGCAAATAGAAATAGGATAGGCCCTGATGCTGTGAGGGAAAGAGGATGGGAAAGAGATCTTACGCTGAGTGAGCTTCTCATGAAGCGACTATTGGACAACACTTCCGTCAAGCAAAGTGCCGCTGCAATGGTATCCTCGTTGCTTGTAGGATTAGGAGTTACCCAGGGCTCCAAGAGCCAATCTAAAATCCATGTATTCCTTGTAAAGCAGCTAGAAAAATACCAACCAGACAATGATCCCTACAACTTTGTAGAGCCATTCGAGTAGGTTTGTGAAGGCAATGGTCTCACCAATCTCGCTCACACAGCGATCACAAGCTTTCGGCCTATGCTTAGGCGATAAGGGAAGGACTTGGTACAAAAGCCTAGATGTTGCAGAGTGTAATGAATAATATCACACTGATAAAGATCGACAAGCTAACAAAAATTAGAGTGAAAAAATCAATAATGCTATATTTTTCTGTTAAGATCACTAGGATCTGTAACAACATTTGCAACATCTTCATTTAAAGATAACTAAAAAAGATTACTAATTCAGGGAGAAACAACGATGGTTTGGCTATCTTTCTTAGTGTGACTCTTGGTATGGTCAAAACCAACAAAAAGACCAAGATCCACAAGTCTTTCAACTAAAAGAAGATTCCTTTGTAGATATGGGACATGTAAAACTCCATGTAGAATTCCTGTGTAAGAAAGAGAACCAAGATATAAATCACCTATACATTTGACTTGACAAGTTATGTCATCAGCAAGATAAACAAATTTCTTGACATGAATAGAATGATCATTATGTAACCATTGGAATAGATATGTCATATTTTCCATAGCACGAGAATCAATAATAAAAGAAGATCCGTCACAAACATGAAGTATCCTTTCCAAAGTGATGATCACTCTTTTTGCAATAGTCACAAGGAGAATAATCTCTATCCTCACACCCGATAGTGTCAAGTGTATCCTCTGTGCTACATAGTCGGCCTCACATTTGGTCGCCCTTTTGAAGGGTCTTCCTAGGAGGGTTTCTTTCTTGCAGCTAGCACTTTTTGGAGGAACATGAAATAGGATAGGCAAGCTTTCCGTTTCAATTGTCATAAGGATTTTGCACTTCCCTATGAGTGCTTGTGGGTGTTCCCCATAAGGGCTAAGAGTTGCACTAGTCGGTGTGAACTCTGGTTGGCCTAGTTGGATCCATGATTCATAGGTCAAGATATTAAAATCTGCTCCTTCATCAATCAGAGCATCGATAGTATGCTCTCTTTTCGCGGTGAGTTTGACCCTAAGATAAGAAGGTGGTACTATGTCTTCATCTTCCGGGTCCTGGCTTGTAAATTTAAGCCTTCTGACAGATGCCCTTGAGTTCTCGACTGCACGACCAGATGTGGATTCTCCACTGCTGTCTTGGATCATCAGTGCAGTGCTATTCAAGATACATCTCTTGTCAAGAGTGTCATGTCTAGTCATCTTCGCATTTGTAGCTTGCTGAAGTTGCATTTTGCTCTGACTAGACATGGTTTGAACACAATGTCTTTGTGTTCTCGTGGTGTGGCCTTTTTGCCCTTGATGGCTAGATTGGCCCATTGATGTTCTAGGGTCTCTGTTTCTCTCTGTTTGGGTGTGGGCTTTTGGCTGCTCTTTTGCAAGTGAAACTCCATGCTCGTGTAGAGCCATTACTACACTAGGGTTCAATTTGGAGGACCTGTCACGGCGCGTGTTTTCTCTCCAACCTATTCGGGGGAGGTGCGGAGGGGGCAGAGCCCCCTCTACGGGGGTTGGGGGGCGGAGGCAGTCCCCCCCGCCCGCAGGGCCGTTACGGTAGACGCCATATGCAATTTGGAGGACCGTTTATAGCCAAATTTTGAACTACGTGCTCTAAGTTTCAGCCCAGTGATGGATCTATGATGTGCCTTTAGCTCTACGTGGTCTTTGGGGTCAATTTCGGGGTTTAGATGCGTCAGAATTTGTGTTCTGAATACCTGTCCGATTTTGACAGTTTTTGTTCCGATTCTAAGATGTCTGATTTTCAGGAGTCCGATTATCAGAATCGGACGTCCGATTTTGGGTGGGTCCGATCGGACTAGTGGTCCGATTTTGGTCACGTTTGATCGGATCAAAAAGTGGTCCGATTTTCAAGTGGTCCGATTCTGGGAATCGGATCGGACAGGGTGGTCCGATTCTGGCTGGTCTGATTCTGAGCTGGTCCGATTCTGGGACTTGTCCGAGTGTCCGAGTCGGACAGATTGGTCCGAGCGTCTGATTTCTCAAAATCGGACGGGTTGGTTCGAGTGCCACGTGGCACGTCTGATCAGACTGGTCCGATTCTGGGAATCGGACGGGTCTGACTCCCGAACTCAGGTGGTCCGATTCTGGGAATCGGACCACAGCGAGTTGGTCCGAGTGCCGGCGGCGGACGCGATTCCCGCACGTTTGTCCGCTCCTCACTACCTGGTGCACAAAATCACCACAGACTTTCTAGATCTGATCAGGACACTTGTTGGAAAACATCAGACTCACCTGGAGCAGCACGAATCACCGGTGCCTAGAAATCGGGGAAGCGCTTCCTCGCCTTGTGAACCAGAAGTTCTCTCTCTCTCTCTCTCTCTCTCTCACAAGGCAAACCAAGGAACTAAGGTCTGTCTTGGCCTCCCAGTTCTCTTAAGGTCCTTTCCCAGCACTGCAGAACCTCATAGCCAGTTCCCTGTCCCTACCTCACCCAGAACTTGAATCTGGTCCCCTGTTTCCCTGTTTTAGTCTATTATACAGCAACATAAAACCCTACTGTTTGCCTGTTTTTTTATTCTTTTTCTTTGTTTTTTCCTACCCTAAATGCATCCAAATCACAAAATAAATACCTATGCTACTCCATTCCACAACATAAATCTCAGAAAGCAACAAACCTACTTGCCAAGGGGATCGAATACCATCTTCAACCCCCTCGCTTCCTACCTATCTACCTCAAGCACCGGTTCGGGGGAAACCCCTTACTTTGATGCTCGATTCAAAGCCCGCAAGCACTCAAGGCTTGAATCCATTGGTCCTGGCAACGGAACCAAAATGTGGGAGCTTTCACTCAACCGCCAAGACCCACGGACTGCTTATTGATTCAAGCGTTCCAAGCCGAGCACTAATGGCTACCTCTCACATAGCCGACGCGCCATCCATATCTATGGGTGTAGTGAGCTTACCTTGATGCCGTTCGAGTTACCTCCTCTCCCGTGCACTCCGGTAGCTCCACGATCCAAGTGCAAGCTTCAAGCAAGCTCCATCCTCAAGCTCTAAGCTCCAAGCTCCATTACCACGAGCAAGAGAAGAGAAGAGAAGAGAAGAGAAGAGAAGAGAAGAGAAGAGAAGAGAAGAGAAGAATAGAGGAGATGATGGAGAGCTTCTTCTCCTCGGCCCCTCACCCTCCCACACTCACTCCCTCACACTCTCACAGTCCCTCTCTCAAGCACAAGCTCAAGCAAGCAAGAAGAAGAAGAAGAAGAAGAAGAAGAAGAAGAAGAGAGCTACTTTTGGCCACACACAAGAATGAGCTTCTCATTCACTTTTCAACTTTATATACAAAACCCTAAATCCTTTTTGGGCGGTCATCCCCTTTTTCCCTTTTTACATGGCCGGCCATAGCCTAGGCCCTTTTTACCATTGTCATTCTATCTTCCTAGCTTCCTTTCCACCGCCTGTCTACATTTACAAATTGCACGAGTGAGAGCCCGGCGCTCTTTTACAAGATTTCAGGGTGTGCCTTTTTATTTTAAAATGCGCCTTTCCCCTTTTGCCTTTGCCTTGGACTTTTAAGGTTGCCCTTGCGCTTTTGGCCTTTTCTCATTTTCTTTCTTTAGTCGGGCTACCTTTTTTCCGCCTTTGCCCTGCGTCTTTTCCACTTCCTTTTGCTTTCTTCGTGTCGGGGTTAACAGTCACCTTGGTACACTATCTCTCCGACGAGAGAGAGAGAGAGAGAGAGAGAGAGAGAGAGAGAGAGAGAGAGAGAGAGAGAGAGAGAGAGAGAGAGAGAGAGAGAGAGAGAGAGAGAGAGAGAGAGAGAGAGAGAGAGAGAGAGAGAGAGAGAGAGAGAGAGAGAGAGAGAGAGAGAGAGAGAGAGAGAGAGATTTATAAGTCAAAGATATGGCCCCCAAATGGAGGGAGACATGCACCCACAGTAATCCTGCATCCAACAATGGAGCCACCGGCCAAGGCGTTACTGCTAATATGAATACAACGTCGGGTATGGATAGTTCATATCCGAATATCCAGGTACTAATTTCATTCTCATCTATTCATTGAGACATAAGCATGCGCATGAATTCATTTTAACAAGTAGCTTGAATTTATTTTCCAATAGCTAACAAACTCATAGGGGATCATAGAATAATTCTTTTTATGTGAGGTTCTCCATAACCATAAATGAACTTACATAGATTTATGCATATAGCGCATTGAGGTTTGTGTAAACCCTTGTACCCAAATACTTTGTATCCTAGTGCTACGCGAAAAAATCATACATAGCATGAAGAGCATATAAGGTTACCTGGAGGGTTATCCACATAGATGGTACATGCATGGAAAGAATTATATGAAATATACGTCAATGGTACATGAATTGATCTTGCATTAAAGTCTTGCATCCATCCTATGAAGGGTTCGCATAAAATAACAGTCAAGGAGTTTACCTGTGCTACCAAGCCATGAGTTGATTACAAATGGCACAATAATTCATGGATTGTTTTACATTGGAAGATAGTCTTGCATTGTTACAAATTTGTCTCGCATTCTTTGCCTTAGAAGAAAGGAAGATAAAGTCAAGTTTAAAAAAATTCTTGATAGTATCGCTCTTTGATGCCAAGGGGGAGAGCAAATATGCGATGGAAAGGTTATCGCGACTATTCTTGCAATGTTTGAAAAAGAGAACCATTGGCTTGTTGGTTGACCGAATAATGCCCTAAATGATTTTACATTCAACTAATTGTTGGATTGTGGTATGGGTGATTATTCCAAGTACTTTTGATTGATGGTAAATGCATGGTAGAGGTCTATGATGACAAGTTGCCATAAGGATAAATGAATGTTTTCTAAACAATGATATTAGGGCTGAATGCCTTGTTTGTACTTGATTCCTAAATGAATTAATTAAGGAAAGGATATTTTGCACACGTGGATCATCTCCAAGATCACATCACAGATTAACTCGAGAAGGGAACTATTCAATTCACGAGCGGAAGGTCGAGTGGTGAAAAGGCTAACCACGGAAATGGTGTCTCACTCCTATGGTGCTTGTGGGTTAGGTGGAGCTCTGGACACCCCTTTCCTAGTCCGAAACAAAATTGAAGACTGTCATGCACCCAGCGTCTTTGGCGTTGAAAGATCCTATTTTAGATAAAGGATGGAAATTGTGGTGCCATGGGATTTGGACCAGTTACTTTAGCAGGAAAAAGGGATATATAATTTCTCTTGTATGGGCAAGAGAGAAAGATTAATTGAAGATAAGTTAAGGAACTTGTTTGACAAAAGGATTGCTTGCTTTGTATTCATGTCATTGCTACAAATTACCTAAACAAACCATGTTCCCTAGAAGGCTTAATTAAGGGAGCTGACTTTAAATGTCACACATAAATGTGATGGACCTAATTAGATAACTAAAGAACACCTATTGAGGGAAGTGGGTGGCTAGAACCCCCAACGGGTCTGTCCTATGGTAGGGTTGTCCCAGAGAAGTGGGAGGCTTCTCACAAGGTTGTCCCACAGAAGTGGGAGGCTTCTCACAAGGTTCTACCATCGTTCGAAATTTAGGTATTGTTAAGTTCGAACCCGATTCATGCCATTGTAGGGGACCGGAATGGGACTATGCCCTACGAGCAGAGAGGTTGAGTGATGCATCCCTCTCGTTTCCCATTCTCTTTGAACCAAGTGTGGTATGGGTATGCTTTGGCTTGGGTATCTCTGTGTAAGGTAGGATGTCCATGATCCGTGACACTAGAATGCTGTTAAGAGACCTTGACCACTAGGAACCTAGATTTTAGGAGGCCAATCCAAGTGGGTTCAACCATGAACATTCCATTGCAAGGTAGACTTGGGAAACCCTAGGCGACAAACCCTGAAACATTCCATGGGAGTACCGGGCGGCATTGCTTAGAATCGTCTCTCAATGGGCCACTAAAAATATACCTAGCAGGCAGGCACATTACAGTTGGTATTAGAGTGAAACTTCGTAATGATATATGATCAATTAATGTATGGCTTGTAGACATTTCCTAAACAAAATAACCTAAGTGGTATGTATTGATTGTTAGGCACCTTCTACACCCATGAATGCTAACATGCAAGAGAAGAAATTCCTTCTCAAGCTAGTTAAGGCATCCGAGTTTGGTGGAGAAAGGATAGACGTCATAGCAGAGGTAGAGATATGGATTGAGTCGATGGATAATTATTTCTCTCCTTCAGGAATTTCTTCTTCCAATCAAGCAATGATAGCCAAAATTAAGTTAGTTGGCCAGACTCGGATATGTTGGAAGCAATGGTGCAAAGATTGAGGTATTTCTGAAGCCCTTGTTACTTGGGCTCAACTGAAAGATGCTGTACGCAGATGATACCTTCCGCCAACCTACCAGACCTTGAGGATGAATGAATTCTTCAAGCTAAAGAAATTGGAATTAACCTTGGAAGCCTATTTCTCAAATTTTGGGATCCTACTAAAATATGCACCACCTATGTTTATTGTGTAGGAAGTATCCAAGTTTTGCCATGGCTTGAACACTCCTCTGAACCATCGTCTTGAAGCAATGCTTCCAAAAGACTTGCAAGATGCATTACTTCGAGTGAATCCAATCATCCAAGAACTTAAATCAGGCAATTGTAGCAAAGATGATTCTCGAGATCAGGACAAGAGATGCCACATGTGCGGAGAGATAGGGCACATCCATAGGAGATGTCCCAACTGCCAATGTTTCCACTACAATGAGCTAGGGCATGTCCAAGTAGACTGCCTTTCCAGAAGATATGGAGTCTCCAAGAAAACGAAGCTACACAAATGCAGTCTTTGGATAGATAGAGGAACCAGATAAAGACGAAGACTTAGAACCCACTACACCTCTTCAAGTTGACTAGAAATCCTAGAAATTTTATCAACATGAAATACAACTTGTATTAGAATAACTTTACTCTTGTAACTACAGTTAACTCGTAATATGAGTTGCATCAATTTTTAGCTTAGAACTTACAAGTGATTAGAGATACTTTAGCAAGTATGACAGTTATAACTTATAATAAATTTCTCTTAAGCCGTTCCTTCTCAACTAATATAGATTGGGTCTTACAAGAATGTCAAAGCTAGGAAGTATTCTTTAGTATTACAAGCAAAGCCGATTGTCCATGGAATTCAGTCCCAAACTAATAAAAGGACAATTTGGGAACAACGTTTTTGAGATAAACGACCACTTTGAACTACTAAAAGGATCCTAGGGCAATTTGGTCTAAAGAAGAAAATCTTGCCAAGGACAACCGGGAATCTTGTAACCACTTTGAACTGCTAAAAGGATCCTAGGGCAATTTGAGATAAAGGACCACTTTTAATTGCTAAAAGGATCCTAGGGCAATTTGGTCTAAAGAAGAAAATCTTGCCAAGGACAACCAGGAATCTTGTAACCACAGGTGATAAAGCTCCGTGCTATTTTTATTGCAGGGAGTAGGTCATTTCAAAAGGGAATGTCCAAAGCACCCTAAACACTGATGCTTCAAGTGCCACAACATTGGACATATCCATGTCAATTGTCCCAACAAGACTCAAAGAGAACTTGAACTTACAAGGAATGAAATTGTACAAGCTCTAGTAATCCAAAATATACCAGATACTTAGGAAAAACCTAGAAGATATTCATGAGATGTAACTACAATAAACTTTTCTCTTGTAATCCAGACTCAGATATATCTAATAAAATAAGTGGTTGTTTCAAAAGACCATATGCTTATGAGTGAGCAATGAAAGTGTGATGGGTCCTACCCCACAAGCTCCAGAATGAAATCCCCAATTCTTTCGAGATGAGGACATCTCAGGTTCTCTAAGGGGGAGAGGATGCAATATCCCCCCTGCTCTGCATAGAAACCCCCCCTCCCCCCCTCTGTCAAGATTGTGGGAGAGAAGGAAGGAGTCTCGCTTGAAGCTTTGTTGCTTGCACAATGGGGGAAGACACACAAGGGTGGAGGCTGAAAACAGTTTTTCTCTTCTTAGTTGTGTAAGCCAAAAGAACTCAAGTACAAAGAAATAGAAGAACCCTATATATGGGTCTCAAACCAAACTCAACTAACTAAGGTGGCATACTAACTGAGCCACAAACTAGAGTAGATAAGGATAGCTATCATGTAGCTATTATTCAGGGACGGTGTACCAACCGCATCTGCAACTGACAAGTCGGTGACATAAATACACAACGGTCACCCTGGCGTATCACGAGTGGAGCTCGATATCTCAACACTCCCCCTCGAGCTCAATCCCAATTCCTGCACACCAAGCAGGTCTCTGAACTTGCGCAGCTTCTCTGCGCCCAATGCCTTCGTGAATATGTCAGCTACCTGATCCTCTGTGCTGACATAAACTAGATCAATAAGACCTAGTAAAACCCTCTCTTGCACATAGTGATAATGCACCTCAATGTGCTTTGTTCTAGCATGATAGACTGGGTTATTTGCCAAGTGTATACTACTCATGTTGTCACAATAAATGACAACTGGTCCATCTGTAGACTGATGCATATCATAAAGTAGCTTATGCAACCAAGCTACCTCACATGCAGCCATTGCTGCACCCCTGTACTCAGCCTCTGTGCTCGACAAGGCAACTGTAGGCTGTTTCTTGCTGCTCCAAGTGAGTGCAGCACTCCCAAAAGAGAACACATATCCACTAGTAGATCGTCTATCAGAAATACTACCAGCCTAATCAGCATCAGTGTATCCATGCAACTGTATCTGAACCCGAGTCTCATAAAATAGTCCATACTGCAATGTGGACTTCACATACCTGAGTATGCGTCTAGCCACATCCAAATGTGGTTTCCTTGGAGCCTGCATAAACTGACTTACCAATCCAACAGCATAGCTCAAATCTGGCCTGGTAATAGTCATATAAATCAAACTTCCTACTATGCGTCTGTACATAGTAGGGTCTTCTAGAAGCTCACCTACATCTGTGCTCAGCTTCACATTCTGCTCCAAAGGATTTGAAATAGTCTTACAGCCTGTCATCCCATATTTGGACAGCATGTCCAATCCATACTGCCTCTGCAAGAGCTGTATCCCACTTGGTGATCTAATCACCTCAATGCCCAAGAAATAACGCAGCTCTCCCAAATCCTTCATCTCAAACTTTTGCTTCAATAGCATTTTCACATGAAGGATATCTTCATCACTGTCACCTGTCATAATCAAATCATCAACATAAATGACAAGTAGCATAATACCTTTCTCTGTTTTTCTCACATAAAGTGAGAAATCTGCCTTGGAAATCTAAAAGCCAATAGTGACAAGATACTGTCCTATCTTGTCAGACCATGCTCTAGGTGCTTGCTTCAAGCCATACAAGGCTTTCTTCAACCTGCAAAGAAACTCAGGATGAACAGCATGCACATAACCTGGTGGCTGCTCCATATAGACCTCTTCTTGCAAATCACCATGCAAGAAGGCATTCTTTACATCCATCTGATGTAAAGACCATCCCTTTGATGTAGCCATAGCAATGACTGCTCTTACGGTTGCCATCCTTGCAACCGAACTGAATGTTTCTTCATAGTCAATGCCATATGTTTGTGCATACCCCTTGACTACTAATCTTGCCTTGTATCTATTCACAGAACCATCTGCATTGTGCTTCACCTTATAAACCCACTTACAACCAATTGCATTTTTACCTTTAGGCAAAGGTACCAATTCCCATGTAGCATTTGCTTCCAAGGCATCCATTTCTTCATCCATGGCTTTCTCCCATTTTTCTTTTCCCATGGCTTCCTCAAAAGAAGTGGGTTCTGGTTCCTGTATCACTTTAACCATATATGCATAGTGAATGGCTGTAAATCCATCATATTTCAGCCTATCCACAGGATACCTAGCTCTCGTAGACCTGCGCAAAGTAGGTTCACTCCCAGGTGCTGTCAAAACATCCCTGGTCTTCCTTACTCTAGGTGTAACAATAGAAGGAATACCCAACTCATCATCAATGCTATGTTCTGAGCCACTGGATTCACCATCCACATAAGAGTGACCTGCATTCACATCAAACATGGGCTGATCAACCTTCTCTTTTCCTTTTCGTGATACCTGCATAACACTATCTGCATTACTTTGAGAAGATTCTCCTGATCTCAATCTGCCTGTCCATGGCGAAGAATGTGAACCACTACTAGAGGACGCTCCAGGTCCACTAATATTTTGTGACTGCTGCTGTGAATTTTGTGCACCATTACCATTTTGTGCATCTACATCATCAATCACATTTACTGGTTTATACCAGCTACTCATCTCATCAAAAACAACATCTCTGCTCACTGTAAACTTACGAGTAGAAGGGTTATAGCATCTATACCCTTTTTGCTGCAGAGAGTAACCAATAAAGATGCACTTCTCAGCTTTTGGATCCAACTTGGATCTCAACTCATCTGGCACATGTACATAGGCAATGCAACCAAAAATTTTCAAATGAGAAATATCTCGTTTCCTACCAGTATACCTCTCCTCTGGAGTCATTCCATGTATTGCTGCAGTGGGAGTCCTGTTCATTATGTAGACTGCTGTAGCAACTGCTTCAGCCCAATAAAAGTCTGGCAAGTCTTTTTCATTGAGCATGGCACGAGATACCTCTCCAATATGCCTGTTTTTTCTTTTTGCAATTCCATTTTGTTGTGGGGTATGACTGCATGAATATTGCTGCTTTATGCCATGCTCCTGCAGGAACCTTGCAAACTCATTTGAGAGGTACTCTCCCCCTCCATCTGACCTTAGGCATTTTATCTGCAGGTCTGTTTCTTTTTCAACCATCGCTTTCAGAGTTTTGAAATGCCCAAAAACTTCACTTTTCTTTTTCATAAAATACACCCAAACTTTTCTGCTATAGTCATCAATAAAACTGACAAAATAATGACAGCCTCCAAGAGATGCAGCTTTAGTTGTCCACACATCAGAGTGGATTAATTCCAATGGCTTCTCACTCTCTTGAACATGTCTAGGAAATGGTTTCCTTGCCTGTTTTCCAAACTGACAGGCTTCACATACCTTATGCATTTCTGCAACCTTGAATTTTGGCAATCCTGCAACAATATTTTGGGCCTGCATTGATTTAAGTCGCTGTACATTAACATGACCAATGCGTTTATGCCAGATATCAATATCTGCAACTACACCGGTCCCATGTGCAAACATTACTGCACTCAATTCAGACATGTCTGCATCCAACGTAAACATTCTGCCCTTCTTCTTTCCTTTTGCTATCAAGCGACTTTATTTTTCATATCCTCAACAAAGCATCCATGAGGATTAAATCTGACCTGCAAGCCTTGCTCAACCATTTGACCGACAGAAATCAGATTCTTGGTGATATTCGGGACATGAAATACATCGGGCAGGTATTTCTTTTTCCCATCCTGCATAGACAAGGGAAATTTTCCAATCTGCACAATAGGATGTGCAGTATCATCACCAGTCTCCACAAATCCTGGTTTTTCCATTTTCCTTGCATCCTCCATCCATTCTGCATGACCTGTCATATGGTTTGATGCACCTGAGTCAACATACCATACATCGTTGCTTTCTTCTGCACTTGTCACAGAATTGTTCATGTGCTACACCATAAACAGATGTTCATTTTTGTCATCACCCTGTCTACTAGAGGATGCATAATTTCCTTGTTGCAGTTTTCCATTCATGATGTCATTCTGCTTTTTATAGCAGTCTTTAGCCATATGACCCATTTTACCACAATAGTAGCATTCAACATTACTGTTTGCATTTTGACCTCTTTGCCATCCACCACGACCTCTTTGGCTCCCCCTGCCTCTAGAGTTACCACGTCCTCCTCCATAGGACTGGTTTTCTTGAGTTTGCTGCATATTCTGATTTCTACCACAGCCTCCAAATCGGCCTCCTCTACCTCTGCCTCTACCTCTTCCAGCATTTGAGTAGAAGACAGCTTCTTTTGAAGTTCCTCCTGAAGAAGATGCACCACCATTTCTCTGCTCCTCAGAAATTAGAAGAGCAATCAGCTCCTCAAAATCAGGAAATCTTTCACGAACTGAAATGGATGTCCGAAACTATGCATAATCCTTTCCTAGACCATTCAAGGTCACAGAAACTAAATCATCATCTTCCACTGGTGACCCAATGGAAGCAAGTGCATCTGCAATCTTCTTCACCTTCATGTGGTAGTCGTTGATGCTCATATTTTCTCTTTGCACATTGTGCAACTCTTGCTTGAGCTGCATTTTCCTGGCTTGCGTATTTGTGCTATACATTTTTGACAAAGTATCCCATGCCTCCTTTGGCATACTTGCATCCTGAATATGCATAATCATAGAGTCTGAAATGCTAATAGACAGCTAATACATAACTTTCCTGGCTCTCTCATGCCATGCTTTAAATGCCTGCATTTGCTGTTGATTGGGAACATCAGGAAGAACTGGTTCTTCTTCATTTCCTGCAACAAATTCCCAATATCCTTTTCCCATAAGGAAATTCGTCATTCTAAACTTCCATGCTTGGAAGTTGTTCTTGTCAAGCTTTTCAGTGACAATCTGTGAAAGAGAATCAGATGCCATTACAGAAGACTGCAAAAAATTCTGTCACTGCAAAAACCACAGCTTCACCCTCACAAGGGAAAATCTGCAAAACTGGCGAAAGTGGTATTTGACCACACAGTCACTTCCTAGTGACGATTTTGCATCAACAGGCAACAGGGATGATTCTGTAACTCCCAATGTCTCTGCACACAAGCATACGATGCAATTTCTATAGTAACTTTTCACCGACCTGTAGAACAGTGGCTGCACAGCATAAAACTGGGCCTTTTTTTGAGTGCATGCAGAAAACTTCCGCCTCCAAAACAGGCTCCGAAATGGCCTCAAATAAAAAAAACAAGGTCGCCATGGGCTAAAGCCCTCTCCCGCAGCATATACTGCCCTCTTGCTTCACCACAAAGGGCATCTCAACCTGAGACAATGCACTCCTGCACTTTCCGACTGTGCTACCTGCAGAGATCTGCTCCCAAAACAGAAAATGAAAGCAACACTGCTTCTCTTACCAGAACACCGCGAGCAAGGAAGGAGTCTCGCTTGAAGCTTTCTTGCTTGCACAATGGGGGAAGACACACAAGGGTGGAGGCTGAAAACAGTTTTTCTCTTCTTAGTTGTGTAAGCCAAAAGAACTCAAGTACAAAGAAATAGAAGAACCCTATATATGGGTCTCAAACCAAACTCAACTAACTAAGGTGGCATACTAACTGAGCCACGAACTAGAGTAGATAAGGATAGCTATCATGTAGCTATTATTCAGGGACGGTGTACCAACCGCATCTGCAACTGACAAGTTGGTGACATAAATACACAACGGTCACCCTGGCGTATCACGAGTGGAGCTCGATATCTCAACACCCCCCCCCCCCCCCCGACAAAAAAATTAATTAATTGATTTTTTTAAAATTTCCACCCTACCATCACCAAACAGGTGGCGAGGGGGAAGGGAGAAAAGACGGCATGAAGACGACATGGAAGAAGGAGATAACATTGATGACGATGACAACAACGGGAGGAAGAAGGAGATGACATAGCTGATGGCGAGGGAGAAGGAACGCAATGTTCACGAAGAAGAAGAAGAAGTTGATGATAACAAGGGGGGAGATGTGGACGACGGTGACGATGATGTTTGCCCCCATAATAGCATTCTTCTTCGTATAAGCCCCCCCTTCCTTAACTGAAGAAGAGACCACCTTATATTTCCCCCTATTGCGGATTGAATGAGAGAGAGAAAGAGAGAGAGAGAAGGTGAGAGAGGGAGAGGGAGAGGGAGAGGGAGAGGGAGAGGGAGAGGGAGAGGGAGAGAGAGAGAGAGGGAGAGAGAGAGCGAGAGAAAGAATGAACATTCCTAGGTTATCCTTCTCTTCCCCTCCTTAAAGGGTGATCACACACTCCTTCCCTTTCATGCAGAATTATTCCCTTTTTTCCACTAGTTTAACCCCCCCTTCAAGATAGAGGAGAGTCACCCTAGCATGCTATCTCTCCGACGCGCGCGAGAGAGATTTATAAGCTGAAGATATGGCCCCCAAACAGAGGGAGACATGCACCCACAGTAATCCCGCATCCAACAATGGAGCCATGGGCCAAGGCATTAGTGCTAATACGAATAAAACATCGGGTATGGATAATTTATATCCAAATATCCAGGTACTAATTTCTTTCTCCGCTATTCATTAAGACATAGGCATGCGCATGAATTCATTTTAACAAGTAGCATGAATTTATTTTCCAATAGTTAATGAACTCATAAGGGATTGTAGAATAATTCTTTTTGCGTGAGGTTATCCATAACCATAAATGACATTGCATATATTTATGCATATAGCGCATTGAGGTTCGCGTAAACCTAAATACTTTGCATCCCAGTGCTATGTGACAAAATCATACATAGCATGAAGAGCATATAAAGTTACCTTGAGGGTTATGGACATAGATGGTACATGCATGGAAATGATTATATGAAATATACATTGATGGTACATGAATTGATCTTGCATTAAAGTCTTCATCCATCCTATGAAGTGTTTGCATAAAGTAATGGTCAAGAAGTTTACCTTGTGTTGCCAAACCATGAGTTGATTACAAATGGCGCAATAATTCAGAGATTGTTTTACATTGGAAGATAGTCTTGCATCATTACAAATTTGTCTCGCGTTCTTTGCTTTAGGAGAAAGGAAGATAAAGTCAAGTTAAAAAAATTGTGCATAGTATCACTCTTTGATCCCAAGTGGGAGAGCAAATATGCGATGGAAAGGTTATCGTGACTATTCTTGCAATGTTTGGAAAAGAGAACCATTGTTTTGTTGGTTGATCAAATAACACCCTAAATACTTTTACATTCAACTAATTGTTGGATTGTGGTATGGATGATTATTCCAAGTGCTTGTGATTGATGGTAAATGCATGGCAGAGGTTTTGATGACAAGTTGGCATGGGGATAAAGGAATGTTTTCTGAAAGATGATATTAGGGTTGAATGCCTTGTTTGTGCTTGATTCCTAAATGAATTAATTAAGGAAAGGATATTTTGCATAGGTGGATCATCTCCAAGATTGCACCATGGATTAACCTAAGAGGGGCACTACTCAATTCATGGACCAAAGGTCAAGTGGTAAAAAGGCCAACCATTGAAATGGTGTCTCACTTCTAGGCCGCTTATGGGTCTGGACACCCCTTGCCTAGTCCGGAACGGAGTTGAAGACTGCCATGAGCCCAATGTTTGTGGCATTGGAAGATTCTATTCTAAATAAATAATGAAAATTGTGGTGCCATGTGATTTGGACTAGTTGCTTCTGCTATAATTTCTCTTGTATGGGCAGGAGACAAAGATTAACTGGAAGATAAGTTAAGGAACTTGTTTGACAAAAGGACTCTTTGCTATATATTTGTGTTATTGCTATAAATTACATAAATGAACCATGTTCCCTAAATGTCTTAATTAAGGAAACTGACTTTAAATGTCACACATAAATGTGATAGGACCTAATTAGATAACTAAAAATGCCTACTGAGGGAAGCAGGTGGGCGGAACCCCCGACAAGTCTATCCTACGGTAGGTGGTCCCAGAGAACTGCGAGGCTCTTCACAAGGTTTTACCGTTGTTCGACCTTTAGGTATTGTTAAGTTAGAATCCAATTCATACAGTTTTAGGGGACCAGAATGGGACTATGCTCTACGGGCAGAGAGGTTCAGCGGTGCATCTCTCTTGTTTCCCATTCTCTTTGAACCAAGTGCAGTATGGGTATGCTTCAGCTTGGGTATCTCTGTGTAAGGTAGGATGTTGAGGACCAGACACTAGAATGCTGTTAGGAGACCTTGGCCACTAGAAACCCGGATTTCAGGTCTATCCTAGTGGGTTCAGCTCTACGAACGTTCCATTGCGAGAGGCAGACCTCAAGAAACCCTAGGCAACAACCCCATAACATTCCATGGGAGTGTCAGCGGGCGGCATCACTTAGAATCGTCTCTCGATGGGCCACTAAAAATGTGCCTGAGGCGGGCACATTACATAGGATCACTATTGCCTTAGAGAAACCAATAGTCATGACACCACCAAACGATAGACCTACCAAACTCACTAGAGTTTGAATTTGGAGAGTCAAAGGATAATTGAGTGGGAAAGAGCTACAAAAGAAAGAGGCTTTTGAATTCATGATGCAAAATTTAAGAGCTTAGGTACACAAAAAGTAATCCATCATCCTCTCCCTCATGAGCTTCTATAGCATAAAGAAGAGAAAAAATTGGAAGAGATTGAGACAATGTAATATGAAAGAGAAGGATATAAAGAGACAATAATATTTTATTTCAAAATAAATAAATAAATAAAAATTTAAGAAAACATTCCCTCTAAGTACTGTGTGGATAATCATTTAGGTAGGCAAGAGTATAGTTGAAAATTGGGCTGCCCAATTATAAGGGAGGTAAAAGTGGGTATGAGGGCTTAAAGCCAAATGAAGCTTGTCTAGGACAACTAGAGTGTAGGCATCCCATTTTCGCAAATGATGAGAAGGCATGGGATGCCTTTATTTATTCAAATGAAGTTGAAAAAGTAAACTTTCTCAATTGTTTGTACCCTTGATGGTGTAGCAAAGAGCTTAAGGAAGGTGAAGAAGGTAGGTACAACTTTTCTAGGATCCCAAATATCAGAGCCACACATGTAAATAAATTCTACTTATTCTAGCTAGTAGATTTAGTACCTTCCTTTGCTCACTTTATACAATGATTTGTCGACTACTTGGATCCCTCCTTCATTACTACCTCTAATTACCTCAAACTCCGTATATTGTTGCTATAGTAGCCTATTGTGCAATATGAAGGCATGTTCCCTTCATTATTCTTTGATGTAAATACATTGATTGATTGAGTGGTGATGGTGACTTCATCTATGGATCATATAATCATCCACATATTGTACAAACTTTCTAGAAGACATGGTGGATAGAAGGTTCACCGTGTGCACATATCCTTTGTACATGGAGTCATAGCTACATTTGCAAAACTTTGTCAAAGAGTACCTAGTTAGTAAGGGGTGTCTTTAGCACATACTTTTTGGGGCACTACCTTAGTGTTGTGATGCTTGTTAACCTATGATTTTTCCCATTTAGAAAAAAAGAGAAGAGAGCACAACACACTAGCACAACACCTATGGGTTAACCCCCTAGCCCATATCCCCATGTCACAACCTTAGGGCACATTAAGGGTTGGACAATCCGAGCAAGATCGCTAGACGTGTCACCTAGAGATTAACAAAATATATTAGCTTCTCACCAACTAGGTGCTCAAGTGCAGGATAAGATTCCAAACATCTCTTGCTAGCCACACAATGCTATTTTTTGTGTGAGTGCCATGGGACTTAATAGCATACAAATGGAAGACCCATAATTATTGCAAATAAAAACATAGACTATTGTAAGTTGTAAAGTTTTTAAAATAAAAAGAAAAAATGTTGTTAGTTATAAATTTTGAGAAGAAATAATGGTGTAAAACATTGTAATGACAGCCCAACTCTCTCTCTTACAAATTGTATTAGTACTAAGTAGCACCTAAGGCTAGAAATATGTAAACTAATCAATATTAGAGTAAGCTTAGGTGCATGCAAGAAGAGGGGAGATGTCATTCATCCAAAAAGAGGGTTGGATGCTCAAGAAGAGACTGGTCATTGATACAAAAAGGGAGTTGGATGCCCAAGAGGGATTGGGAAATCGTAACCCTAGATTTCTTGTATAAAAAGATTAAAATGAATGGAAAAGGCTATTTATGTATATGCAACTTGTGTACTTTCCTTATTTCTTTCTATTGTGAGAAAGGGAGCCAGTAAGAGTTTGAAAGTGAGAGAGAATGTGTGAGTGTGAGGGACCATGTGGGTAAAATCTCAATTTTTCGGTTGAGCGCTCTTTTCATGCCTCTAGTCATACTCCTTTCTTGCATGCTAAGGTTGTTGATGGTTGAGAATGAGAGGAGCATACTCTTCGATTGTCGAGAATTGCAAAGTGCACCCTTCATGCTTGAGGGAAGTCCATGCAAGCTCACTATAAACAAATCTTGGTATTTATAATGTGTTAAGAGGATAGGTGAGAGATAGATATCATATATTGTGGTTGAACCTCTTGAACAAATAAAAGGGTGTCCGAAGTCCCATTTTTGATCTCGCGTAGTGCAATTCCATAATATGCATGAGCTATTAAGTATGAAATAAAAACCACTTGTGGATACATGAGTATTGTAACAACAAACCAACTAGAATGCAATAAAACATATAAATGTAGAGGTAGTAATTCCCCCTTGGGAGAAAAAAACCCAAGGTGTTGATTACTATGAGCCTGCCAATTTATGTGAAGGCTTATAATGCATATATAAATCAAGCATTCAATAGCCTACTGGTAGAGAAACATATCAAAGCAATCTCTAGCATCATGAAGGCTTAACTTCAAACCTATCTCCATAGGACTAGCAATAGGCTTGTAAGCTTCAAGACCAAATCTCTGCAATAATGAAGGCTTAACTTCAAACCTATCTCCATAGGACTATCAATAGGCTTGCAAACTTCAAGATCAAATCTCTACAATAATGACTCAATAATTTTTTTTTCATATAAAGTAATATCTCCGTCACATTTCTTGAATTGAATACCCAAATAATGATACAAAATTCCCAAATTTGACATATCAAAAGTTGTATTCAACTTAGTTTTAAAATCAACAATATGTGTCTCAGTGGGACCAGTGAGCAACATGATATTGATACAAATCACAATGATGAGGGCACAATAGCCTTTAATTTTTACATATAAGGTGCTTTTAAAGTTAGGCTATTTTGAAAACCACATCTAGTCAAGTATTCATGTATCTTCTCATACCAAGCCCGAGGTGTTTACTTCAGACCCATAGAAATCTTTTTTCAATCTACACACTTTGTTTTCTTTCCTTTTCTCCACAAAACCATGAGGTTGAAAAACATACATTTCCTCATGTAAACAATCATTCAAAAATGCAACTTTAATGTCCAATTGGCTTAATTCCAACCATTATGAGTTTCTAATGCACAAACGCTATGCATAGTTATCATACAACAAGTGGAAGTAAAGGTCTCATTAAAATCAATGCCCTTTTGTTGAGCAAAACCCTTTGCCACAAGTCTAACTTTGTAGTGATCAACACTACCATATTGCTTGCACTTTAACTTATAGATCCCCTTTTGATATGGCCTTCTTGCTAGGAGGCAAATGACATAGTAGCCATTCAATTTTTTGAATATTGTGCCTCTTCAAAAGACACAAGCTCATCCTAACACATGGAGGCACTATGGGATCTCGAATGAGTACAATTAGCCAAGCGTCCATTCAAGTTACTGACATGTAATGTTTGCACTAACTAGTTTGATAATGAAAGACAATTGCAAACTCTCTGAAACTCAAATTTAGGGAAAAAAAATTAATCAAAGTAACATAGTGTGTTAAGAGCACCATCACATATTTTTTGAAAAGCTAGGTTGTACACACTACACTAAGAGTTCATAAAACTCAAAGAAGAAGTTGTTTTCTGAATAGTCAAAAAAATCATTCAATAAACAACTGAAATGGGTACGAAAGCAAAACAACACAAATATAAAAATTTAAGCCAATAGTAGGAAGCCCAAGACTTGCAACCATGATGTCGATGCATGTACCTGCAAAGTGGATGTGATCTTTCGACTCCCATAGCCAATCAAGATCCAAGTCATAGTTGATCCTTCGATATAGGAACTACACCTATCCTTGACTTGATTAACCACATAATCCATTTATTCAACCAAGAGACCATAGGGACCGTACCAATAACAATGTATAGAGCTAAAACTTTAGGTGGAGTCTCGGATGACTTCTAGGCTAGTATCAATAGCTTCCAATAGGTTGACTATAACATTTTGAACATGACCCTTGAAGCTATGGAATACAAACTTATGGAGCTATAGGGGCAAGGAATTGACACCCTCAATCAGTTGTTGGTCATCAATAACAATGCAAGAAAAAAATAGCATTTGAAGATTGTTGTTGAATGTTGAAGTTCCATGATCTACACAAGATTTCTTATCAAATTTAGTATAGTGCATGTTTGACCACATTGATATGTAAAACAATTAGATACATATTGAGTGTACAATACCCTTATACCTTCATTGGATAGTTTGAGTAGGTTTGCAAGGTGAATAACTCATCGATGACATTAACAAGGCACAAGATTTTGGGTTGTGTCTCAAAGAGAAGGGATGAACTAGTTCATTGGACTAGGATGCCAATGAGAAATTATCATTCATCTTTCTCAAAGATATCTTTATCAAGTGCGTTGTAGAGGTTGGTTATGGTGACAACCTTATCATTTGCTTAATGAGAATTGAGCAAGAGGAGGAGGAGAGCATGCAAGTCTATGTCTCCAAAGTAAAATGCCTCTTTAAATGCATGCTAAAAGACCCACTACTAAGTTGTGACCAAAGCATTTGTCAAGGGAATCCATGATGAAAATATTCATAAACCCATGGTAGGTAACTCACATTTGAATCACTCTCGCATCAATGATGTGCTTCATGAAGCAACCACATTGACGAATTGCATAGAGAGAAGAGTAGAAACAAGAAAGTCATGGGTAATCATTAAGACCCTTACCTTCATTGCATGAACATTGAAGTGAATGACACATAAGGCATTATGGATGATGTGAAAAAATAGCAAAAAACGCTCTTAAAAAGATTCAAAAACCTTAAGATTTATTTACTATATTGAGAGAATATACATTGTATTCAATACAAGAGAGACCATCTTCCTTCTGAGTGTCAAGATTGTGGGAGAGAAGAAAGGAGTCTCACTTGTAGCTTTCTTGCTTGCACAATGGGGGAATACACACAAGGGTGGAGGCTGAAAACAGTTTTCCTCTTCTTAGTTGTGGAAGCCAAAAAGAACTCTAGTACATAGAAATAGAAGAACCCTATGTATGGGTTTCAAAACCAAACTCAACTAACTAAGGTGGCATACTAACTGAGCCACGAACTAGAGTAGATAAGGATAGCTATCATGTAGCTATTATTCATGGGCAGTGTACCAACCGCATCTGAACTGACAAGTCGGTGACATAAATGCACAACGGTCACCCTGGCATATCACGAGTGGAGCTCGATATCTCAACACTCCCCCTCGAGCTCAATCCCAATTCCTGCACACCAAGCAGGTCTCTGAACTTGCGCAGCTTCTCTACGCCCAATGCCTTCGTAAATATGTCAGCTACCTGATCCTCTGTGCTGACATAAACTAGATCAATAAGACCTAGTAAAACCCTCTCCCGCACATAGTGATAATGCACCTCAATGTGCTTTGCTCTAGCATGATAGGCTGGGTTATTTGCCAAGTGTATACTACTCATGTTGTCACAATAAATGACAACTGGCCCATCTGTAGGCTGATGCATATCATAAAGTAGCTTATGCAACCAAGCTACCTCACATGCAGCCATTGCTGCACCCCTATACTCAGCCTCTGTGCTGGACAAGGCAACTGTAGGCTGTTTCTTGTTGCTCCAAGTGACTGCAACACTCCCAAAAGAGAACACATATCCACTGGTAGATCATCTATCAGAAATGCTACCAGCCCAATCAGCATCAGTGTATCCATGCAACTGTATTTGAACCCCAATCTCATAAAATACTCCATACTGCAATGTGGACTTCACATACCTGAGTATGCGTCTAGCCGCATCCAAATGTGGTTTCCTTGGAGCGTGCATAAACTGACTTACCAATCCAACAGCATAGCTCAAATCTGGCCTGGTAATAGTCATAGAAATCAAGCTTCATACTATGCGTCTGTACATAGTAGGGTCTTCCAGAAGCTCACCTGCATCTGTGCTCAGCTTCACATTTTGCTCCAAAGGAACTGAAATAGGCTTACAGCCTGTCATCCCATATTTGGACAGCATGTCCAATCCATACTACCTCTGCAAGAGCTGTATCCCACTTGGTGATCTAATCACCTCAATGCCCAAGAAATAATGCAGCTCTCCCAAATCCTTCATCTCAAACTTCTGCTTCAATAGCATTTTTGAATGAAGGATATCTTCATCACTGTCACCTGTCATAATCAAATCATCAACATAAATGACAAGCAGCATAATACCTTTCTTTGTTTTTCTCACATAAAGTGAGAAATCTGCCTTGGAAATCTAAAAGCCAATAGTGACAAGATACTGTCCTATCTTGTCAGACCATGCTCTAGGTGCTTGCTTCAAGCCATACAAGGCTTTCTTCAACCTGCAAACAGACTCAGGATGAACAGCATGTACATAACCTAGTGGCCGCTCCATATAGACCTCTTCTTGCAAATCACCATGCAAGAAGGCATTCTTTACATCCATTTGATGTAAAGACCATCCCTTTGATGCAGCCATAGCAATAACTACTCTTACGGTTGCCATCCTTGCAACCAGACTGAATGTTTCTTCATAGTCAATGCCATATGTTTGTGCATACCCCTTGACTACTAATCTTGCCTTGTATTTGTTCACAGAACCATCTGCATTGTGCTTCACCTTATAAACCCACTTACAGCCAATTGCATTTTTACCTTTAGGCAAAGGTACCAATTCCCATGTAGCATTTGCTTCCAAGGCATCCATTTCTTTATCCATGGCTTTCTCCCATTTTTCTTTTCCCATGGCTTGCTCAAAAGAAGTGGGTTTTGGTTCCTGTATCACTTTGACCATATATGCATAGTGAATGGCTGTAAATCCATCATATTTCAGCCTATTCACAGATTACCTAACTCTGGTTGACCTAGCAAAGTAGATTCACTCCCAGGTGCTCTCAAAACATCCCTGGTCTTCCTTACTCCAGGTGTTACAATAGAAGGAATACCCAACTCATCATCAATGCTCTGTTCTGAGCCACTGGATTCACCATCCACATAAGAGTGACCTGCATTCACATCAAACATGGGCTAATCTACCTTCTCTTTTCCTTTTTGTGACACCTGCATACCACTATTTGCACTGTCTTGAGAAGATTCTCCTGATCTCAATCTGCCTGTCCATGGCGAAGAATGTGAACCACTGCTAGAGGGCGCTCCAGGTCCACTAATATCTTGTGACTGTTGTTGAGAATTCTGTGCAGCATTACCGTTTTGTGCATCTACATCATCAATCACATTTACTGGTTTATACCAGCTACTCATCTCATAAAAAACAACATCTCTGCTCACTGTAAACTTACGAGTAGAAGGGTTATAGCATCTATATCATTTTTGTTGCAGAGAGTAACCAATAAAGATGCACTTCTCAGCATTTGGATCCAACTTGGATCTCAACTCATTTGGCACATGTACATAGGCAATGCAACCAAAAATTTTCAAATGAGAAATATCTAGTTTTCTACCAGTATACCTCTCCTATGGAGTCATTCCATGTATTGCTGCAGTGGGAGTCCTGTTCATTATGTAGACTGCTGTAGCAACTGCTTCAGCCCAATAAAAGTCTGGCAAGTCTTTTTCATTGAGCATGGCACGAGATACCTCTCCAATATGCCTATTTTTTCTTTTTGCAATTCCATTTTGTTGTGGGGTATGACTGCATGAATATTGCTGCTTTATGCCATGCTCCTGCAGGAACCTTGCAAACTCATTTGAGAGGTACTCTCCCCCTCCATCTGACCTTAGGCATTTTATCTGCAGGTCTGTTTCTTTTTCAACCATCGCTTTAAGAGTTTTGAAATGCCCAAAAACTTCACTTTTCTTTTTCATAAAATACACCCAAACTTTTCTGCTATAGTCATCAATAAAACTGACAAAATAATGACAGCCTCCAAGAGATGCAGCTTTAGTTGTCCACACATCAGAGTGGATTAATTCCAATGGCTTCTCACTCTCTTGAACATGTCTAGGAAATGGTTTCCTTGCCTGTTTTCCAAATTGGCAGGCTTCACATACCTTATGCATTTCTGCAACCTTGAATTTAGGCAATCCTGCAACAATATTTTGGGCCAGCATTGATTTAAGTCGCTGTACATTAACATGACCAATGCATTTATGCCAGATATCAATATTTGCAACTACACCGGTCCCATGTGCAAACATTGCTGCACTCAATTCAGACATATCTGCATCCAATGTAAACATTCTGCCCTTCTTCTTTCCTTTTGCTATCAAGCGACCTTTATTTTTCATATCCTCAACAAAGCATCCATGAGGATTAAATCTGACTTGCAAGCCCTACTCAACCATTTGACCAACAGAAACCAGATTCTTGGTGATATTCGGGACATGAAATACATCGGACATGTATTTCTTTTTTCCATCCTGCATAGACAAGGGAATTTTTCCAATCTGCACAATAGGATGTGCAGTATCATCACCAGTCTCCACAAATCCTGGTTTTTCCATTTTCCTTGCATCCTCCATCCATTCTGCATGACCTGTCATGTGGTTTGATGCACCTGAGTCAACATACCATACATTGTTGCTTTCTTCTGCACTTGTCACAGAATTATTCATGTGCTACACCATAAACAAATGCTCATTTCTGTCATCACCCTGTCTACTAGAAGATGCATAATTTCCTTGTCACAATTTTCCATTCATGATGTCATTCTGCTTTTTATAGCAATCTTTAGCCATATGACCCATTTTACCACAGTAGTAGCATTCAACATTGCTGTTTGCATTTTGCCCTCTTTGCCATCCACCACGACCTCTTTGGCTCCCCCTGCCTCTAGAGTTACCACGTCCTCCTCCATAGGACTGGTTTTCTTGAGTTTGCTGCATATTCTGATTTCTACCACGGCCTCCAAATCGGCCTCCTCTACCTCTGCCTCTACCTCTTCCAGCATTTGAGTAGAAGACAGTTTCTTTTGAAGTTCCTCCTGAAGAAGATGCACCACCATTGCTCTGCTCCTCAGAAATTAGAAGAGCAATCAACTCCTCAAAATCAGGAAATCTTTCATGAACTGAAATGGATGTCCGAAACTATGCATAATCCTTTCCTAGACCATTCAAGGTCACAGAAACTAAATCATCATCTTCCACTGGCGACCCAATGGAAGCAAGTGCATCTGCAATTTTCTTCACCTTCATGTGGTAGTCATTGATGCTCATACTTTCTCTTTGCACATTATGCAACTCTTGCTTGAGCTGCATTTTCCTGGCTTGCGTATTTGTGCTATACATTTTTGACAAAGTATCCCATGCCTCCTTTGGCGTACTTGCATCTTGAATATGCACAATCATAGAGTCTGAAATACTGATAGACATCCAGTACATAACTTTCCTGGCTCTCTCATGCCATGCTGTGAATGCCTGCATTTGCTGTTGATTGGGAACATCAGGAAGAACTGGTTTTTCTTCATTTCCTGCAACAAATTCCCAATATCCTTTTCCCATAAGGAAATTCGTCATCCTGAACTTCCATGCTTGGAAGTTGTTCTTATCAAGCTTTTCAGTTACAATCTGTGAAAGAGAATCAGACGCCATTACAGAATACTTCAAAAAATTCTTTCACTGCAGGGAACACAGCTTCAGCCTTACAAGGGCAAATCTGCAAAACTGGCGAAAGTGGTATTTGGTCACACAATCACTTCCTAGTGACGATTTTGCATATACAGGAACCAAGGATAATTCTGTAACTCCCAATGTCTCTGCACAGGAGCATACGATGCAATTTCTACAGTAACTTTTCACTGACCTGTAGAACAGTGGTTGCACATCATAAAACTGGGCATTTTCTCGAGTGCGTGCAGAAAACTTTCGCCTCCAAAACAAGCCCCGAAATGGCCTCAAATCAAAAAAATAGGGTCACCATGGGCTAAAGCCCTTTCCCGCAACATATACTGCCCTCTTGCTTCACCGCGAAAGGCGTCTCAACCTGAGATAATGCACTCTTGCAATTTCCGGCTGTGCTACCTGCAGAGATCTGCTCCCAAAACAGAAAATGAAAGCAACACTGCTCCTCTTACCAGAACATCACGAGCTTGGCTTGCTTTCTTGAGCTCCTTACCACGAATAAGGCTCTGATACCATGTCAAGATTGTGGGAGAGAAGAAAGGAGTCTCACTTGTAGCTTTCTTGCTTGCACAATGGGGGAATACACACAAGGGTGGAGGCTGAAAACAATTTTCCTCTTCTTAGTTGTGGAAGCCAAAAAGAACTCTAGTACATAGAAATAGAAGAACCCTATATATGGGTCTCAAAACCAAACTCAACTAACTAAGGTGGCATACTAATTGAGCCACGAACTAGAGTAGATAATGATAGCTATCATGTAGCTATTATTCATGGGCGGTGTACCAACCGCATCTGCAACTAACAAGTCGGTGACATAAATGCACAACGGTCACCCTGGCATATCACGAGTGGAGCTCGATATCTCAACACTGAGTGCTTGAGGCCAACACACACATACACAAATTGTGGATGCTTTGGGTAGAAAATGTTTGGAAAATGCTTAAGAATGTTATGGATGGTTAACATTGATGTATTAGAGCCATTGGGTGATATTTTGTTGCCCTACCTCACTGGTTAAGGGATGAAGATATTGATTTATGCTTGATAGTGGATTGCAAATTTATTCTTTACATGCTCCAAATGCTTTCTTATTGCAATGTCTAATGCCTTGAGCATTGTTTTATCAATTTAGAGGTGGTTTACTACTAGTTATAGTAGTCCTTATGCTAGTTACTATTCTTGGCAAGGATATCCTTGATGTTTACATGAGATCTATGTAGTTATGGATGCTTATATAGACATGCATTGACACTAAGATGTTATGATGATGTCTCAAGATGTTTTTTGACTAATTTGAGCTTGCATTTTTCTCCATTTTAATTGTCATTTTACTACTTTAATACAATAAACAACTAGCACTTATCTAGGATAGGTTATGCATAAAGCGGCTTAATGACATTTGAGTATGTCCATTGGATGTATTGATACCTTGGTTGTCATGTACGCATATGGGGATGTTTATGGAATGCCTTGAGCTGCATATCTGAGTTGCACTTGATATTTTGGAGATTGATTACATTGCTATTGTCTTTGACAAATATCTTTGGTTTACGTCATTTTGATTAGTAAATGCTTGCTCATCGTGGACTTCAATTGAACTATAGCTAGCTTACTTGATCTTATATGTCTTGAGTAGTTGATGCTTGTTGGAATGCTAGTTGTTAAAAATTGATAGCTATAGTTAGTAAACTCTGATAGGTCTTTGCAGATTGTTAAAGGCATTACTATTGCCTAAGTAGACAACCACTTTACTACTCTAAATAGTTGATTGTAGTATCATGGAAAATACAAGAGGTACAGACAATATTACCCATATTGTGGGGAAGAAAATAAACAATAAGAATTTTGCATTTTGGAAGTTTAGAATGTAGAACTTCCTAATTGAAAGAGGTTATTGGGACTTATGTATTAAAGATGAAGCTGAATCAAAACCGCCAAATGTGACTCCTAAGAAACAGAGAGCTCATAGACAATGGGTGGAAAGAGTAAGTAAAGTCCTACATTGGTTCTCATTATGCATATCAAATGCTATGGCCATGATGAGTGTCAATCTCTAAAGAATACATGGGAGATTCTTATGAAAAATTATGGGAATGTAACACATGTAAGGAAAATTCAGCTTCAACAATAGTTTTAAAACATAACTAGAAATGTCAAAAGGATACATGCTTACAACACTAAAATTAAAACCATTGCTGAGATAAGCTTGGTTCTATTGGATCAAAGGTTGAGGATGATGATATGGTTGCAACTACCTTGAATGGTTTGAGTAAAGAGTACAAGGCCTTTGACACATCTATTTCTGTAAGATCAAAACCCCCTAATTGGGATGAGTTGCTTGCATTCTCGCTACATGAAGAAGCCAAACTTGGGTTGGAGTACCTCTTAGAGTAGAGATATTTACTCTAGTCAAAGAGCTAGAGGTGTTAGGGCTCAAGGAGCCTATCGAGGTCATGGTGACACTCAAAAATAACTATGGCAGTAATAGCAAAATGCTTTCAATAATCAAAATGCACAAGGCTAAAGGGGATCGGGATCTTTTAGGGGCTAGGGGAGATCACCTAAAGATAACGGTGAACGATTGGTCAAATAGAGATAAAGATTGTCATTATTGTGGCATATATGGACATATAGTAAAAGATTTTTATAAAAAGCTAGCTGACATGAAAGCTAAGGATAGATAACATGGTTTTTGGGACCTAAAGTAGGCTTGACATTAGCTCTCTAGCACTGCTAGACCTCTAAGACACACAAGATACCCCACACAGCCTCACAACCAAGAGCATCTAAGGCTTCATTTAAGGCTCACACTACACTAAACTCTAATATCGATTTTGCGTTTGTGATAGGACACGCTCCAATGTTTACCTTTCCTTCTTCTCAAAGGGAGATCCCATAACATGTGGGTATAATACCTTGTAGCACAAACATAGGGAAGCACCTCTCGGCGACTGAATGCCGTGGCTCCACTGCAACTCTCCTACATCTCGAGGATTGGCCCCAAGATGCACTGCCTAACATATAGAACATAATGCACAAACTCCCCTCTTTTCTTGTTTTTTACGTTCTAGGAATATATAAATCCTCACCAAACAGTCCGAAGGAAACCATACAACTAACCTACAACTTAGGATAAACTGCCAATGGACCATCTAGTGATCATTCTTCAGTGTTGAATACCTTCCCTCATCCTCCTCTTGATCTTGGAGCAATCCGATGACAAGCATCCTTCAGCCCCTCTCCTTCTTGATTTTATATGCATGAACAACCTCTTGAGAAGAGAGAGAGAGGGAGGAGAGAGAAAGACTAAATTTAGTTCTATCAATATGGGCAGCCATTAGAGGAGTGGGGAGTGGCGATGGAGAGTGAAGGAAGCAAGCATTATGCCGATAAGATTAGATCATATGGTTGCATTGAGGTGGGAGATGGCCTATAGTCCCCCCCTCCAAATTTCGTCGTTGTGCAACAGGTGCCATTTTTATTCTTCATGCCATCGTAAAAAATGGTCTACCCTTCCTTCCCTCTAAGCCTTATTAGACTTGGCCTTTTGGTCTTGGCCCTCTTTTCCAGCCTATCTCCCGCATATCCGATGTCCAATTCGAAGTCCGCAAATTTTTGGCAGTCCATCTTAGGATCCCCCACTGCCGAGCATTTCCTGAAGTCTCATCCAACATCTTGGGAAATTATGCAAATTCCCCAACCATCACTCGGTGGGCCTTTAAAGCACTTTTGAGCACTTTTTCGGGGCAAAAATCCACCGCTCATTGGCGACCACAAGATAGGGGGACTCAGCCCATGGAATCCCACGAACAAATCTGCACATCAACACAACCACAAAGAGCATCAAGTTGATACAAAATATACTCAACAAAACACATCACAACTCTCACCCTACCCCCTGTCAAGATCAAGGCATGAAAACCATGAGGAGTAGGTCTAGTATAATCTGATAGGAAGCCTAAAGCTAGTCACTAACCAACTGCTTCAACACGGCCAAGCCAAAAAGAACTATCAAAGAGGTCGCCCTAAGTGGTGGTCTAAACTACCATCCTAACTAAGGACAACCCAACCAGGACCACCTCCTAGGAGAGGACTCCTATAGCAGCCTGATCAAGAAATATAATCTTTTAACATGTGGTCCTTTTAGGCCTTTAATTTCCATACTCGGGCATGTAAAAAGGAGGGAGGTGAACGTAGTGACCCAGGGAGAACAGGGCATCGGCCTCAAGTCCCGTCTCGGTATCCAAGAGCCTACCAAGCCCTCGCAAGACGACACTTAATCCTTTTCTAACACTCACTTTTGTTTTCGCTCCAACCATCTCTTATTCTTATATTTTTAACTAGATGCCACCCCTAGGAAGACAAGGCATTGGCCCTGGGTCATGTCTCATCCCCAGGAACCTACTAGGCCTTCGCAAGGTGATAAAAAACTGCTCAAGGACTTTTCTTTCTTTCTTTTTCTATTTTTATAGGGGTTAGAACCCCTTTTACACACATTTGTGTATTTGTTTTCTTTCTTTTAGATATTCAGAGTTTTCTTCTTTTTATCATCAAAATTTTTGGCCAGTTTTTCTAACTGTCTCTCACAACTAACAAAAACTCCTAGAACGGCCGCCTAGCAGGTCAGTAGAATAGGGTCACTAGAACTCCCATCTAAAATAGGTCTTTCAATGCCTGATAATGCCTTTGTAGGAAGCAATCACTACTCAGACCTCCCATAGATATACCTAATCTAAACCTAGGAATTCATGCCTTGATTGCTGGCCCCCAACAAATGAAAAGAAAGTAACCCCTTTTATACACATATATCATTAATAGATTAAGGGGAAAAGACTCGAGAAAGGGATGAAACCACCTGGAATGGCCACAAGAAGCTCCTCTGCTACAAAGGCTCCCTCCAATGACTTCATCAACCTATATGATGCAATCACTAAAACAAAAGACCGTGCAAATGAAGTGGCCCTCTTGGCCTAAAGAAATAGATCATGGTACTACAAAACTGACTAGCCCTCTTGGCCTAATGAAATCAAATATTAAAACCTTAAAGCAACTAGCTCTCTTGGCCTAAAGAAATCAAGCAAAATAGCTCATAGATATCCCTCCTTGGAAGAAGGCAGATATGCAAAAATACGCTCCATTCCAAGGGGAAAAATAGGGCTCTCAGCCCTAAACTAAATGCATTAAGTTGTGACCCATCCCTCCTGCATATATAGCAAGGGGCGTATGCATAACATGTCATTTGATCAACCTATGGGTCCAAATTAATAGTGGTAGATGGGTCTTGACCACTCTTCCCATTACCCATACCAACCATTGCGTGCCATATAACATGTGGTCTGATAAAATTCCCCACAAGCAACCAAATCCTATCTCATTATCAATAGCAACTTCCGGACTAGGACCACAGTTGAAGAAGAGGTCCTCTTTATAAGCAAAGTTGGCTAAGGAATTTGCAAACGGATTCCAAGAATGTGGAGTCAGTTGAAGAGAGACACTCTCATATTCATCAAGTAGGGTTATATAGTTCAAGGATACATGGAAAGGATAGGATTCCAAACTGTCTATGTCCCATTTAGTTGATTTAAGATCAGTTGGGAATCCCCTTTCACTAACAATCACCGAATACCACCTTTCTTGGCAATATTTAGTCCCATAATCAAGGCTTTATACTCCCCCATGTTGTTAGTGAATCCTATCCCGAGATAAACAACTAATTTCATTGTAACTCTATGTCAGGGATCTCGAATAACTAATCCAACACTCCCTTTTTTATTAGGGCCCTTGGATGCTCCATCAAAGTATAATTTGTATGTCCACAATGGGTTTAGACAGCCAGCCATGAGGAACTCCTCTATTCATAATTATGATAGTCAAAATTCAACATGCTTAGAGGATGAACTGACAGCTTCATCCTACTATCTTCATTGAACTGAACAGGGATGCTTGTCAAAATTTGTAAGCAGTGATGGGCAGAAAACTTTGATTTTCCACACAAAGGTACCATCTTCTTGCTCAACCACTTTGTATCCTTGAGTCCACCAAATAAGCTTCCCCTGATGATATCTTTGCTCTAGATATGGTGCTCCAGATAAGGAATTAACCGGCCCATCAACCAATTTAAGCTCTCTTGTAGGTCTCAAGTCAGCCCCAACATGGACCTGCAATGCATTTATCACGTTAGCATACTCAGAAATAATAGGGTTTAATCTTATTAAGATTAACCTTATTTTTAAATTCCAATCCTTGCAAATTAGCTAGTAAAGCCGTAAACTTATTTTTATCTATCCTAACTACCTTGTAAGGGCCATCCCATCTAGGTTCCAACTTCCTCGGAAGAAATAGCTCCCTACGTGCATCATAATATAAAACTAATTGTCCTTTTTTAAAGGTATATTTCTTCTCTTTTAGATCATGCAATCGCTTCATTCAATGCTTAGCTACTTCTTGGTGCAATAGACTCTGCAATTTAAGCTCATCCAAGTGGGCCATCCAAGTGGGCCAAAGTCATAAAATGCTTGAATAGGGCATCATCATCACCCAAAGAATGATTGATTGGAAACTCTTATGGTCGGCAACTCAATTTCTAAGGAAAAGACACACTCCTCCCCATAAACTAATTTGAATGGGGTGTGGCCAGTGGCTCGTTTAAACGTTGTATTGTATGCCCACACCACCACATATAATTTCTTATCCCAATCACATTTCTTTTTCGATACTATTTTTGACAGGATACCCACAAGCTACTTATTGGTGCTTTCAACTTGTCCATTTGCTTGCAGATTATAGGGAGTCATCTATTTATGCTTGATTTGCCAAGCTTTTAATCACCTTATTTAAAAAATGAGTTCCACTATCCGATACTATTTCCTTTGGCGGATCGAGATGGAAGATGATATGCTCAAGTAGGAAACTGACAGTCTCTTTTGCATTGTCCTGCCTCGTTGCCCGTGCTTCTGACCACTTTATGAAGTAATCAGTGGCTACAATAATGTATCTCTTCTAAGTGAGTGGTAGACAACGGGGTAATAGGACCCACAAAGTCGATGCCCCAATTCTCAAATGGAAGTATAGCCATAATAGGCGTAAGTGGGTACTTCCTATTCTCCCTATTGTCATCTCATTGACAAGTATCGCATCTCTTAACATACTCAAATGAATCTTGGAAGATGGATGACCACAAATAGCCAGTTCTTAAATCCTTCTGTGCTGTCAACCGCCCAACAAAATGCCCCCCACAAGCGGAGTCATGACACTCTTCCAAATCAAATGAAACCTCGTTAAGCATCACACATTGGTGATAGATATCATCAACCCCCTGCCAATATAGTGTTCCTACAATTAACACAAATTTTAAAGTTGGTTGTTTAATGTTCCTCTTCTCGGATTTTGATAGAGTAGCTCCAGTCTCTCTTGTAGATAGATAGTGCATTATAGCAGCATACCAGGAATAGACGCCGTATCAATCTTAAACAGTGTTTCCATATCGCTTCCTATATCCAAGACCTCTTTTGGTTCTCCAAAATCTAGAAGACATTCTACAATGTCCTAGAGATTCGGTGGCTTGATCTTGATCTCATAATTAAACTCCTGCAAAGTGATTAACCACTTTGCTAACCGATCAGGCGGCTATAACTTGTTCAGCAACAATTGAAGCCCTTCTGCCTTCATATTAAAAACCACATTCTCATAAAGAATGTATGCTTGAACTTTTTGGTCGCAAATCCCATCACAAGGCACAACTTCTCCATATAGGTGTAGCTAATTTCTGATATGGCCAACTTTTGACTAGCAAAGGCTATCGGATGGTACCATTTTTCCTCCCAAATTTGGGTCAAACAGTAGCTAATACAATGCATTGTTGCTACTAAAAATATATCAAACATTTTTCCCCTTTTAGGTGCTTTTAAAACAGGTGCTTTGGCAAGCTCCTGCTTCACATTGTCAAAATATACTTTGCAAGAATCACCCCATGCAAATTGATAGTTAAAGGACAATAGGTTCGTAAGTGCAAACATTCTTTCTGCTAGGGCATTGATAAACCTTTGATAATACCCTATTGATGATAGAAAGCTATGTACTTCCTTTTGGAGTACACGGCGAACTCATGGTGACTATGACCTTGATCTTTTCAGGGTCATTCACAATTCCTACTGAACTAACCACAGGGCCTAACAATAGCCCATAAGAGACTCCAAAGATGTACTTTTGTGGGTTAAGAGCTATGCAAAATTGTCTGCAACACTTGAAATACTTCCGCAAAATAATCAATTACCTTTCTCTTATGGTGGCTGCCCCTAGATCGTCAATGAATACTTTCAGCTCCTTTGGGGAGATGTCATCAAAGGTCTTATCGGCTGTTCTTTGCCACAAACTAGGTGCATTACATAAACCGAATTCCATCACATGGTATGCAAAGGTAACAAAGATAGTAATAAATGTCATTTTTAGCTTGTCTTTCTCAGCAATTGCCATTTGGTTCTACCCTGGAAAGCAATCCATGAACGAATATATTTCCTTACTTGCTAATTGATCCAAAATTTGGTCAATAAATGGCAACAGGTAGTAGTCTTTAACAATCTTCTTATTCAACTCTCTAAAGTCTACGCAAAGCCAGATTTGATTATTTTTCTTCTTTCTGATCATAATTGGTGAACACATTTAGTATGTTGAACAGGGAAGATCAAACCTATTTTTTGCAACTTCTGTAGCTCCTCAAACAGCTCGTCCCCTAGTTCAAAAGGCATACACCTTACTTTCTGATGTACGGGCCAATTTCCTTCATTTAGCGGGATGGTATGCACAGCCTGGTTGGGAGGAATACCTCTAAGTCCATCATAGATCCAAGCAAAGATATCACGAAACTCTTGAAATAAGGACACATAGTCCTCTCTTTCTTCCGAACTGAGCATGGGATATCACGAAACTCTTGAAATAAGGACACATAGTCCTCTCTTGAATAAGGACACATAGTCCTCTCTTTCTTTCGAACTGAGCATGGGACCTTATTTGATTGGCCACGAAACGTTTGGCGTACCAAGGTCCAACTCAATTGCATCCGCATCTCTTATCCTATTCTACGGCTCTATCGACCCATTCAAAGCTATATGATAAATGTCCTCTATAGTGGATCCTTCTTTAGATCCATCGCTTGATGATGTCTCACTACCAGATGGATCATCTATTGTTTCTAGTTTAGTAGAGGATAAAGGAGCTCTTTCACTCCGAAGAGAGTTAGCATAAGCATCCACTATTACACGATTGGCACCTCTACCTAGAATCACTTGACCACTAGCAAGTATATCGACTTGATAGTTTGTTCATAAAATCCATGGCCTCTGCCTAGCAAAACTCGATAGCTAGGACATCCTGCAAACCTTACCACTGTAAATTCTAGATAGCATTCAATGCTTGCAACTGTAATGTGGACTTTAGTGATGCAACCTTCTGGTTGCCTTAGACTGTCATGAGCCATCCTAAGAAGTGCGGAGCCGTCTTTTTGGATTTCTGGACCTAGCCTCTCCATCAAGTTTGAACTCATGATATTGATGGAGGATCCAGTGTCCACGATAGCATGCTCCACCAATATTCCATCCACATATGCTGGAACCCTAGGACAATGCTTTTCAACATGATCAAGCCAATCTTCTCGCACTTGGGCTATGCCCAAAGGTTCTACAATATACCCAATACACAGGATTTTGTTGAATTCCTTGCGTACTCTTGGAGATAGTTTAATCAATTGCAGGAGATTCACATCCGATTTAACTTCGCAAAGAGAACTTGCTAGATCAAAATCGTGATAGTTAGTTGAAGTTCTCTTATCTCGCCAAACCATTCTCTCCTTTGGTCTTTGGACCGGCTTTGATGCCTCTTTTTGAACTTTTTTCTTTTTTCTTGGTAATTCTTTATCCTTCTCGGGATCAACTTTACTATTAGTAGGCCTGAGAGGTCCACCTTCCATATCAGGATTCAAGACTTCCTTTCCCTTAGCATCTTGCTTAGGGATTCCCTTGACATACTTTACCATTCCTTTGTCACCCTCTCTAGTCTTCTGACCTCTTGTTACACCTCATAGATTAGAAGTTTCAGCATCATTGACATGCACAGCCTCAATAAGACTGATTCCACTGTCATGAGGCAACTTCTCTACAGTAGCCTTTTCTCTTTGTAGTATTTGTCTTGGTCTGTAATCTTGCTAGAGATTATTCCCTTGTGCGCGATGATTAACTGGACCTGGTTGTTTACTTCCTTGTTGAAGGGACCTCAAATGGGCCGGCACTGGCTACAGCACTAGTCAGACCTCATGCTCATAAGAGACAAACACACCAACACGTCCTCACGGGCCAGGAGCGTCTATCTGCTGCTAAAGGACGAACTGTCCTAAAGCCTAGTCTATGCATTTATAGTTTTGTAGTCCAACGTTTCCCTTTCTATAAACTCCATGGAGGGAGAACCCATACACATTGGCAATAAATGCCACGATAATCACATACATGGGAGGCAACCTCTTGGTGGAATCACCATGGCCCCACTGCAGCTCTCCTACATCGCAGGGATTGGCCCCTTGATGCGTTGCTCAACATATAGAACAAACGAACAAACTCCACTCTTTCATTTTGAATGTATTCCAGGAGATACCATGTGTCCTTACCAAATAATCCCCCAAGAAACGAACGTCTATCCTACGGCTTAGGTTGCCTTTCCACACTCAAGCTGGGTCATCGTAATTGAAAACAGGTGCTATGCATCCAGTTCTTTGTATTCTGATACCATGGTTGACATGTACATACAAAAGTGGATGATCCTAAGGTGCTCAAACATAATTTTCAATAAAAAATGTGTTGTGCACAACCAGGCTTTCCAATGCTCATTCACTAACTCGTTGCGACGATGTAAGGATAGCACCAAGGCAACACCCATGCTACTATCCTATTAATTAAAATACACCAAACTCTATATCATGATATGCATTAAAAAATCAACAATAATCAGCACACAAATCGCATCATTCAAACATCCCACCCCCTTACGTTTAGGTATTGCTTTCGTTGCATAGGTGTAAAGGTTCATTTTGTCATGTTTTGATGTATGAAAAGCGTTAAATCACAAACTTTGACAAAGAGATAGGGCAAACTGAGGCTAAAACTCATGCTTTGCCACTACCATACATCCACCAACATTCATTATAGTTTTCCTTATTTTTGTGAGGCGTATTTCTATTTTTCCCCTTATTTTTTCTACTTTCTTGATTTATTGGTCAATAAAATATGCTATTTTTTTATTTTTCTTGTTCCAATCACTTTAGCGTACTAACATTCAATTTATTTTTCATTTTTTCCCATAGGAACACATTTCACCCACCCGAAACGGCAAAACTATCATTTTACCACTTAAAAACCGCATTTCGAGTTTTACGGGAATTTAAATAGCATATGTAAATCCTTGCAAAATCAATATTTTCTTATAAATAGAAATTAAACATGGTGCAACCAGCACTCAAACAAATTGTCATCAAATAAAAACATCATTACCATCATAAAATACCAAAAAACCTTCATTTCCTTCATAAAAATAGTCATATCGTGTTTTTACGAAACCCGAGATACATTAAATGATTGCATGACCAGTGGACGGAGCCTCCATTGCTCTCAATCCAATGCTGCACATCAATCTTCAGCATCTCTATCAATCTCCATCATCGTTTCCTTTAGTTTCCTTCCTGATTCCTCCTTCAAGATAGTGCGCATGAACAACCCATAGAGAGGGGAGAGAGGGAGGAGAGAGAAAGACTAGATTTTGATCTCTCCATTTGGTCAACCATATCTCGCACGAAGACTGGCAATATGATCAGGAAAGAATGGGACTTTGCCGGCTGATCTCTGATCTATGTGTTGTTTTGAAGCTCCATGCTTGATTTCGGGGGGGAGGGGCATTTTTTCCGTGCGCCGTTCATGGCGACAACATGCTGCCACCTGTGTTGAAAAAAATGGGGGGGAGTGCGCCCTCCCAAAGGGCATCCCCTTTAGCCTTAATTTTTTGTCCACCTCTTCATTCTTGGCCGGTTTCTGGCATCTTTCGTGTCTGGGCTCCGATTCGTCCTCTGAAAAATCCTCAACGTCCGTCTTGGCGTCCCGCACTGAGTGGCAGCTCCCGGATCCTGCAAGGCAGTCAAAAAAATTATGAAAAATCTGCAAGTGTCACTCGGGCGCCTTTTGAAAGCCATCCTTCGCTTGACGCTTAAAATCGTCCTAGCCCAGTCACCGCCTTCGATGTTGAAGATTTTTCCCCTAAATTTTGAATTTTTTGGCAAATTTTAGGCACATTCTGGGCTCAAAACTCCGCTCTCATTGGTGACCATGGGATAGGGCGACTCAGCCCGTCGAATCCCACAACAGATCTACACAAAACAACAAAAGGAAGCATCAAGCTGATACAAAGTAGATACATACTAAAACACAGCACAATGCTCACCCTACCCCTGACAAAACCAAGGCATGACAAAACCAAGGCATCAAAGAGGTTGCCCTAAGTGGTGGTCTGAACTACCTACCTAACTAAGGACAACACACCCAAAAGCTCCTACTAGGTGAGGACTCCTATAGCCTGATCAAGAAGTATTTTCTTTTAGCACATTTTTTCTTTTAGGTTTTTATTTTTCCATACTCAAGCATGTAAAAAGGAGGGAGCTGAGCGTGGGGACCCAAGAAGAACAGGGCATCGGCCTCGGGTCCTGTCTCGGTACCCAAGAACCTACCAAGCCCTCGTAAGGCGACACTTAATCCTTTTCGAATGCTCATTTTTATTTTCGCTCCAACCTTCCTTTCTTTTTCTTATGGCAAGATATCATCCCAAGGAAGGGCAAGGCATTGGCCTCGGGTCTAACTCGTCCCCAAGAACCTACCAGGCCTTCGCAAGGCGATGATCAACTGCTTCTAAGATTTTTTCATTTCAGTTTTTTTTTTTGTATAGAGGTTACAACCCCTTTTTACACACCTTTGTATATATTTTTTCCTTTGAGATATTCAGGGTTTTTTTCGCCCCCTTTCCTTCTCTCTATCATCATCAATTTTTTTCCTCTGGCAAGCTTTTCTAACTACCTCACAACTAATAAGAACTCCTAGGATGGCTACCTAGCAGGCTAGCAGAACACGGTCACTAGAACTGCCTTCTAAAACAGGTCTTTTGATGCCTGGCAATGTCTTTACAGGAGGCAACGACTACTCAGACCTCCCTCAAACATACCTAACTAAACTTGGGACTTCATGCCTTGGACGTCGGTCCCCAACAAGAAAAGAAAATCCCCTACAAGTACACATACACATATAGCATAAAAAACACGGTACTCGTGAAGGAGAGATATCACATGGATAGGGCCACAAGAAGCTTCCGCACGACATAGGCTCCTTCCAAGCTCTTCTTTGGACCTGTCTCGCACACGACTAAAACAAGAAACCAGTAACCGCACCCGTACTAAACAGACAACTGGCCCACTTGGCCTAATGAAATAAAGCATTTCACTACAAAAATAGATCGGCCCTCTTGGCCTAATGAAATAAAACACTAAAACCTCGCAAAACTGGCCCTCTTGGCCTAACAAGATCAAACAGAATAGCACCTACACATCCCTCCCCGAAATAGTACTGATATACAATAATATGCTCCCTTCTAAGGAGGAAAAATAGGGCTCGCAGCCCTAAGCTAAATGCATAAGATTGTGACCCATCCCTCCTGCATATATAGCAAGAGGCGTACATATATCATGTTGGCTAATCAGCCTATGGGTCTAGGATAACAACGGTAGATGGGTCTCGGCTACTCTTTGCATCACCCATATCAACCATCACCTGCCATATATTGCATGCTCTAATAACATTCCCCACAAGCGACCGGGTCCTGTCTCATTATTGATAGCAATATCCAAACTAGGACCACAGTTGAAGAAAAGGTCTTCTTCATAAGCAAGGTTTGCCAGTGAATCCGCAAACTGATTCCAGTAACATGGAATCAATTGAAGAGACACTTTTTCAAACTTCTCAAGTAGGGTCATGGCAGTTTGATGATACATATAAAGGATGTGATTCCGCACTGTGTATGTCCCATCTAGCTGATTCAAGATCAACTGGGAATCCCCTTTTACTAACAATCACTGAATACCACCTTGCTTGGCAATATGCAGTCCCATAATCAAGGCTTTATACTCCGCCATGTTGTTAGTGAATCCTACCCCGGGATAAGCAGCTAACTTCATCGTAACTCTACATCGGGGATCTCAGATTACTACTCCAATACTCCCTTTTTTATTAGGGCCCCTAGACGCTCCGTCAAAATATAATGTGTACGTCCACAATGAGTCTACAAAGCCTGCCATCACGAACTCCTCTATTCGTAATTATGATAGTCAAAATTTAGCATGTTTAGAGGATGAACTGATGGCTCCATCCCACCTTCTTCATTAAACTTAACAAGCATACTTGTCAACATTCATAAGCAGTGATGGCAGAAGACTTTGATCTCCCACACAAAGGTTCTGCCTTCTTGCTCAATCACTTTGTATCCTTTGCTCCACCAGATAAGCTTCCCCTGATGGTATCTTTGCTCTAGATATGGGTGCTCCAGATAAGGGATTAACCGCCCCATCAACCAGCTTAAGCTCCTTTTGCAGGTCTCCAATCAGCCCCAGCCTGGACTTGCAATGCATTTTTCCTGCATTAGCATACTTAGAAATAATAAGGTTTAATCTTATTAAGATTAACCTTATTTTTAAATTCTATTTCCTTGCTGCAGATGAGCTAGTAGAGCCGTAGACCTATTTTTCCCTATCCTGACAATCTTGTAGGGGCCATCCCATCTAGGTTCCAGCTTCCCTGGAAATAGCTCCCTACGCGCATTGTAGTACATAACTAATTGCCCTTTTTTAAAGGTATACTTCTTTGCTTTAAGGTCATGCAGCTGTTTCATCTAACGTTTAGCTACCTCCTGGTGTAATAAGCTCTGCAATTTTAGCTCATCCAGGTGGGCTATGGTCGTGAAATGTTCAAAGAGTGCATCCTCGTCTCCCAAAGAGTGGTTAATTGCAAACCGTATGGTTGGTAACTCGATTTCAAGGGGTAACACACACTCTTCCCCATAAAATAATTTAAATGGAGTATGGCCGGTAGCTCGCTTGAACGTTGTATTGTACGCCCATACTGCCACATACAACTTCCTGTCCCAGTCTCGTTTCTTCTCAAAGACTATTTTAGACAAGATGCCCACAAGCTGCTTATTAGTACTTTCGACTTGCCTATTGGCTTGCAGATTATAGGGAGTTGTTTTGTTGTGCTTGATTTGCCAAGCTTCAATCAGGATTTTGATCACTTTATTCAAAAAGTGGGTTCCACGGTCCGACACTAGTTCCTTTGGTGGTCCGAAAAAACAGATAATCTGCTCTAAAAGGAAACTTGTAGTCTCTTTTGCATTGTCATGCCTCGTCGCCCACGCTTCTGACCATTTTGTAAAATAATCGGTTGCTACTATAATGTATCTCTTCTGGGTAGTAGACGACGGGGTGATAGGACCCACAAAGTCAATGCCCCACTTCTCAAATGGAAGGATAGCCATGATAGGCATAAGTGGGAGTTTCCTATTCTCTCTGGTGTCATGTCTTTGATAGGTATCACATCTCTTAACGTACTCAAAGGAATCTTGGAAGATGGACATCCACCAATATCCAGCTCTTAAAGCTTTCTGTGCCGTTAACTGTCCAGCGAAGTGCCCTTCACATGCAGAGTCATGGCACTCTTCCAAGATGAAAGGAACCTCGGCAGGCATCACACATTGGCGATAGATATCATCAACACCATGCCGATATAGTGTTCCTGCGATCAAGGAAAACTTGTAGATTTTGATAAACCAGCTCCAGTCTCTCCCGTTGATAGATAATGCGTGATAGCAGCATACCAAGATGGGATAGAAGCTGTATCAATTTTAAACATTTCTTCAATATCTCTTGCTTCAGCCAAAGTCTCTTTCAGCTCCCCGAAATCCACAAGACATTCCACAATACCCTGCAACCTCGATGGCTTACTCTTAATCTCATAATCGAACTCCTATAAAGTGATTAACCACTTTGCCAGACGATCAAGCAGTTGTAGCTTATTCACAAGTAATCTAAGCCCTTCCGCCTTCGTATAGAAAACTACCTTCTCATAGAGGATGTGGTGCCTGAAATTTTTAGTCACAAAGACCATCGCAAGGCACAACTTCTCCATGTAAGTGTAGTTAATTTCTGATATGCCCAATTTTCGACTAGCAAAAGCTATAGAATGATACCACTTTTCCTCCCAGATTTGGGCTAAACAACAGTTGATACTATGCATGGTGGCTACTGAAAATATGTAAAATACCTCGCCTCCTTTAGGTGCTTTTAAAACTGGTGCTTTTACTAGCTCATGTTTCACATCCTTGAAAGCTACCTTACAAGGGTTGCTCCATACAAATAGACAGCTAAAGGATAATAAGTTCGTTAGTGGCAACATCCTTTCTACCAAGGCATTTATAAACCTCCGATAGTACCCTATCGATGATAGAAAGCTATGTACCTCTTTCGGAGTGCGTGGTGGACTCAAGGCGACTATAACCTTGATCTTTTCACGGTCAGTTGTAATCCCTACTGAACTGACCACATGGCATAGCAATAGCCCATAAGGCACTCCAAAGACACACTTCCGTGGGTTAAGAGCGATACAAAATTTTCTGCAACGCTCAAAGTACTTCTTAAGATAATCAACATCCTTTCCCTTACAGTGGCTACCCCTAGGTCATCGATAAATACTTTCAACTCATCTGGGGAGATGTCCAAAGGTCTTGTCTGTTGTTCGTTGCCATGATCCAAGTGCATTGCACAAACCAAAGGTCATCACATATGGTATGCAAAAGTACCAAAGACAGTAATGAAAGTTGACTTCAACTTGTCCTCTTCTGCAATTGCCATTTGGTCGTATCCTGCAAAGCAATCCATAAACAAATATATTTTCCTACCCGCTAATTGATCCAAAATCTGGTCAATAAATGGCAATGGGTAGTAATCCTTAACTGTCTGCTTATTCAACTCTCTAACATCTACACATAGTCGGATCTGGTTGTTTTTCTTCTTCATGATGACAACTGGTGAACACCAATCTGTGTGCTGTACAGGGAAGATTAAACTAGCTTTCCGTAACTTCTGTAACTCCTCAAACAGCCCGTCCCTCAATTCAAAAGGCATATGCCTTACTTTCTGATGCACAGGACGACTGCCTTCTTTTACAAGAATAGTATGAATAGCGAGGCTGGGAGGAATGCCTCTCAGCTCATCATAACTCCAAGCAAAGATGTCATGGAATTCTTGAATCAAGGACACATAGTCCTCCATTTCTGCTGAACTGAGCATGGAACCTAATTTAATTGGTCGCAAATCATTCGGCGTGCCAAGGTCCAACTCAATCACATCTGCATCTCTTATCCTATCTTGAGGCTCTATCGACTCATTTAGAGTTATCTGATAAATATCCTCTGTAGTGGACCCCTCTTTAGATTCATCACTGGATGATGTCTCACTACCAGGTGGATCATCTACTGTTTCTAATTCAGCAGAGGATAAAGGAGCTTTCTCACTCTGAGGAGACTCAGGGTAAGCATCGACTATTACTCGATTAGTACCTCTATCTAGAATCACTCGACCGGCGGGTATATCAACTTGACAGCCTGTTCGTAAGATCCAAGGCCTGCCTAGCAAGACTCGATAGCTAGGACATCCTGCAAATCTTATCACCCTAAAGTCCAAGAAGCATTCTACACTTACATGGACTTTAGTAACACAACCTTCTGGTTGCCTTAGACTATCATCAGCCATTCTAAGAAGGTGGAGCCATCTTTTTGGATACCTAGATCCAACCTCTCCATCAACTCTGAACTCATGATATTGACAGAGGACCCAGTGTCTACGGCATGCTCCACTAATATTCCATCCACATATGCTGGAACCCTAGGGCAATTCTTTTTAGCATGATCAAACCAATCTTCCCCTACTCGTGCTATGTCCAAAGGTTCTACAATATACCCAATATGCAGGATCTTCTTGAATTCCTTGCGTACTCCTTGAGATAATTTAATCAATTGTAAGAGGTTTACATTTGGTTTGACTTCGCAAAGAGAACTTGCTAAATCAAAATCATGATAGGTAGCCAAAGCTCTCTTTTCTCGCCAAACCATTCTTTCTTTTGATCTTGGGACCAGCTTTGGTGCTTCTTTTTTAGCTCTTGCCTTATTTATTGGCACTTCCTCATCCTTCTTAGGATCAACTTTTCTGCCAACAGGCCTTAGAGGTCCACCGTCCACGCTAGGATTCAGGACTTGCGTCCCCTTATTCCCTTGCTTAGGGTTTTCCTCGACCGGTTTTGCATTATCATTATCACCCTCTTTAGCCCTTTGGCCTCTTGTCACGGCTCATAGGTTAGATGTTTCGGCGCCATTGATGCATACAGCCTCGATAAGGCTGACTCCATTTCCTTGTGGAAACTCCTCTATAGTGGCCTTTCCCCTTTGCAGTATTTGTCTTGGTCCATCATTTTGCTGGAGGTTATTACCTTGCGCTCTATGATTAACTGGACATGGCTATTTACTCCCTTGTTGGAGGGAACTAATCTTACTCCAACAGGTAGTGGCTAAGTGGCCCGACTTCCCACAACCATCACATTTAACATTTGGATAGTTTCTAGGAAAATGTTGTCCACCACACCACTTACGACTGAATCTTGAGGGACCACCCTCTTCAGGGCGTCGACTCCCTATCAGATTCTGATGCTTCTTCAGGAAATTGACGTCAACAGCTATTTGCCGATATTGTTGAGAAATCATGTCAGTGTAGTGCTTCATCATATCCTTAACTTCGCCAAGGACATTAGAGGCACTTGACTCATAGCCTTGATCATCTATCCGTTGTTCCATTGGCCTAACCATTTGATTGGGCATTGGTTGTTGACTCACAAGAACAACATTAGGGTTTGAAGCTTGGCCTCCAACGTTTGGTGGAGCCAACTGGCTAGCCATAGACATAGTCACACTGGGAGGAGCTGGCAGCAAACATACATTTTGAACCATGCTTTCTCTCCCATTAGGGTTATTCATAAGCATCCCTTGACTTCCATTTATCAATGGTAAATTGCCTCCAGGTACTAGACCCGCATTAAAATTTATTCGAGAGGAGTAGGCCGTTTGTAATCGTGACTCTACTCCTTCTGCCCGCATGATGGCGGTGTCTATATCAGCCAAAGCCACACTAAATTGTACCTGAATATTGAAATCCAATCCATGCAAGAAGTATTGCAATTGGGCAGCTGGCGGAATAGGAATGTAAGTTTGTAACTTACGAAATACTTCCTTAAGCTTCTTGGCATAGGCTTTTACATTCTCATGGGGTTCTTGGCATGTTACATTCAAAACACACAACCAGTACTGTCCACCTCTTTCAAGGGCATATTCTCCTCAGAAAGCTGCATAAAATTGGTTGATTGTAGTTATGGTTCTAGTCTCTATGCTATGATACCATACTGCAGCCCTTCCTTTTAACGTCATGTTAAAGAACATCATAAGATGTCCCTCATCTTAAATGCAGTAATTAAAAATTAATCTTTGGAATTCAAAAATGTGAAACTCCACATCTTCTTTGGCTAACCCATTAAAAATGGGCAAAGGAACTCCTAAAGCTGGCAAATCCGGTGTCCCTGCAAGAATTACAATGGGTTGTGCCATGACAACAATCGGATTAACAATAGGAGTTTGGACTGATGGGATCATACCCCCACTTGAAGTGGGTTGACTTGGTGGAAGAGAGGAAGAACTTGTGCTTCCTCCTACACCTAAAGGACTATGTGCAGCAATTGGGTTACTAAAACCATTGCCTTTTATGCATACCGGACTGCTCCTTTAAGGAGAATAGCGTCTTACAATTTCCAACCGTCGTCTAGCCCTCTCAGGATGTTCTGCTTTTTGTATTTCGGCTTGATGGTCATTGTCAGAGGACATAAACCAACTTTTTGGTCCCTAAAAACCCTAGATTCGAGAACTACCACTTGTTGGCAGCTCTCGGTAGACGCACCACTGAAGGGACCTCAAATGGGCTGGCACTGGCTATAGCACTAGCCGGACCTCATACTCATAACAGACAAACACATCAACAAGGCCCCACGGACCAGGATTGTCTATGTGTTGCTAAAGGACAAACTGTCCTAAAGCCTAGTCTATGCGTTTATAGTTTTGTATTCCAACGTTTCCCTTTCTATAAACTCCATAGAGGGAGAACCTATACACATTGGCAATAAATGCCACGATAATAACATACATGGGAGGCAACCTCTTGGTGGAATCACCGCGGCCCCACTGCAGCTCTCCTACATTGTAGGGATTGGCCCCTTGATGCGCTGCTCAACATATAGAACAAACGAACAAACTCCACTCTTTCATTTTGAATGTATTCCAGGAGATACCATGTGTCCTTACCAAATAATCCCCCAAGAAATGAACGTCTATCCTACGGCTTAGGTTGCCTTTCCACACTCAAGCGTGGATCATCGTAATTGAAAACAGGTGCTATTCATCCAATTCTTTGTATTTTGATACCATGGTTGACATGTATATGCAAAAGTGGATGATCCTAAAGTTCTCAAACATAATTTTCAATAAAAAACGTGTTGTGCACAACCAGGCTTTCCAATGCTCATTCACTAATTCGTTGCGGCGATGTAAGGATAGCACCGAGGCAACGCTCATGCTACTATCCTCTTAATTAAAATACACCAAACTCTATATCATGATATGTATTAGAAAATCAGCACGCAAATTGCACCATTCAAACATCCCATCCCCCTACGTTTAGGTATTGCTTTCATTGCATAGGTGTAAAGGTTCATTTTGTCATGTTTTGATGTATGAAAAGTGGTAAATCACAAAATTTGACAAAGAGATAGGACAAAATGAGACTAAACCTCATGCTTTGCCACTACCATACATCCACCAACACTCATTATATTTTTCCTTATTTTTGTGAGGCATATTTCTATTTTTTCCCTTATTTTTTCTATTTTCTTGATTTTTTGGTCAATAAAATATGCTATTTTCTATTTTTTCTTGTTCCAATCACTTCAATGTACTAACATTCAATTTATTATTCATTTCCCCCCCATAGGAACACATTTCACCCATCTGAAACGGTAAAACTATCATTTTATCGCTTAAAAATCGCATTTTGGGTTTTGCAGGAATTTAAATAGCGTATGTAAATCCTTGCAAAATCAAGATTTCTTGATAAATAGTAATTAAACATGGTACAACCAGCACTCAAACAAATTTTCATCAAATAAAAACATCATTACCATCATAAAATACGAGAAAATCTTCATTTCCTTCATAAAAATAGTCATACCGTGTTTTTACGAAACCCAGACGCATTAAATGATTGCATGACCAACGGACGAAGCCTCCATTGCTCTCAATCCAATGTTGTACATCAATCTTCAGCATCTCCATCAATCTCCATCATCGTTTCCTTTAATCTCCTTTCCGATTCCTCCTTCAAGATAGTGCACATGAACAGCCCATAGAGAGGAGAGAGAGGGAGGAGAGAGAAATACTAGATTCTGATCTCTCTATTTGGTCAGCCATATCTCGCACAAAGACCGGCGATATGATTAGGAAAGAATGGAAGTTTGCCGACTGATCTCTGATCTATGTGTTGTTTTGAAGCTCCATGCTTGATTTTGGGGGGGAGGGGCATTTTTTCTGTGCGCCGTTCATGGCGACAACATGCTGCCGCCTATGTTGAAAAAAATGGGGGGGGGTGCCCCCTCCCAAAGGGCACCCCTTTTAGCCTTAATTTTTTGTCCACCTCTTCATTCTTGGCCGGTTTCTGGCATCTTTCATGTTCGGGCCCCGATTCGACCTCTGAAAAATCCTACGCATCCGTCTCGGCGTCCTGCACTGAGTGGCAGCTCCTGGCATCCCACATGGTAGTCGAAAAAATTATGAAAAATCTGCAAGTGTGGCTCGGGCGCCTTTTGAAAGCCATCCTTCGCTTGACGCTTAAAATCGTCGTAGCTGCAGTCGCTGCCTTCGATGTTGAAGATTTTTCCCCTAAATTCTGGATTTTTTGGAAAATTTTAGGCACATTCCGGGTTCAAAACTCCGCTCTCACTTGTTGGAGAGGACTGATTGTACTCAAACAGGTAGCACCTAAGTGGCTAGACTTTTCGCAAATATCACATTTGACATTCGGAAAATTCCTAGGGACATGTTGGGCGCCACACCACTTACAGCTGAATCTTGAGGGGGCACCTTGAAGTCTTCAGGGTGTCGACATGAGGGCCGCCACACCACTTACAGTTGAATCTTGAGGGGGCACCCTCTTCAGGGTGTCGACTCCCTATCAAATTCTGCTGCTTCTTAAGGAAATTGACATCCATAGCTATTTGTCTATATTATTCGCTAATCATGTCAGTGTAGTGCTTCATCATATCCTTGACTTTACTAAGGACATTTGAGGCACTTGACTCATAGCCACGATCGTCTGTTTGTCATCCCATCAGCCTAATCACTTGATTAGGAATTGGCTGCTAACCTACTGGGACAACATTAGGATTGGTTGTTTGGCCTCCACCATTCAGTGGGCCCATTTGACTAGCCATAGGAATAGCCAAACTAGGAGGAGCTCGTAACATAGGAAAATTTGGCATGATACTCCCTCTTCCATTCACATTTGACATGGGGTCCCCTTGACTCCCGTTGGTGAGTGCCAAGTTATTGCCATTCCAATTTACCCTTGCTGCATAAGACACTTGCAAGCGTGACTCTACTCATTTTTCTTGGATAATAGCATTGTCAATGTCGGCCAAAGCAACACTACTCAGATGAACCTAGATGTTGAAATCTAATCCATGTAACAAAATATTCCAACCATGCAGTCGTTGGAATGGGGATATAAGTATTAAGTTGCGAAGAACTTGCTTTAGTTTCTTGGCATATAGGACTAGACATTCTCATTTGGCTCTTGGAATGTTACATTCAAGACACACAACCAATACTGTCCACCCTTCTTAGGGAAAAAATCTCTATGGAAGGCCGTTAAGAATTGGTCAATGCTAGTTATGGTTCCATTTTAGACTGTGATACCATACTGCTACCCTTTCTTTTAATGTCATGTTGAAGAGCATCATTAAGTGTCTTTCGTCTTGGATTTGATAGTTGAACATGAGTATTTGAAACTTATTAATATGGAGTTCCCCATCTTCTACTGCTAACCCATGGAAGATGGATAAAGGCACTCCTAATGCTGCTAAAATCCAGTGTCCCTCCTAGAATCGCAATGGGTTGTGCCATACTACTTACAACCGAATTGACAACATGAGTTTGTGTAGGTAAAACTACACCCCCGCTTGAAGTGGGTGTTGAGATGGCAAGCTTAACATGTGGGGACATTGATGATGGACCGCCTGGTTAGATGAGTCCGCACGTCTACACTTATCATGTTGGTGGTCATTATGATACTCACATGGCCACTGACTTATCACTTATTATATTTAGTTTGTTACTCCTACCTACAACTGGCAAAGATATAATGCCAATCGATTAGTGTAGTCGGTTATGTACTGTTTGACTTAGAAGGCCACTCTCCTTTATGTTGTATCTTATCTATACTTTGTGTGTATTGTATAGTGGGTGAAGAAGAAGAAAAAGTCAGCAAGAAAACGTTTTGGCCTCCATATCTCTTCTTGTGTTCTTGCGTGAGCTTCCTCTTGTGTATACAATGTGTATTTGGCGCAGCAGCTCAAGCAAGTCCCCCCACCACGCAATTCTTGACATGGTATCAGAGCTGCGCCACTGAGAGAGGTTGATTTTGAAGGCTAAAGTGAATGATAAGAAGCAAGGTTCGAGCAAGCAAGCAACGGGTAAGAAGCTCTCCCATTCTTCCACTCTCTCTCTTGGATAGTGCATGTGGAGGCACTGGAAGCAGGGTAGAGCAAAAATCTCAAATTGCTGTGAGATTTGATGTGCAAGTAGAGCACTGTATACTCTACAGAAAAGCCCTTTAAGGCCCCATTTTAGACCCGCAAGGTTGTGGACAACAATTTCAGGGTACACTGTGATTTCGGTTGTATTGATCGAAAGTGGATGCACAGGTTATAGATTTTGAATCTGTAAATTTTGAAGTGTTTTTAGGAAGAAAACATAAGGTTTATCTAAAACCAGGTTGCAGATTACATGTACTATTGAGAAATCAATGAAAAAGATTGCTTGGTGTAGTGTTGTGCACATGTTGTGAAAGATTGCAGAAGACTAGCTTGCTATGTTGTATCCTTGTTTGTGATAATGGCAAAGAACTATAACATTCCCCCCCCCCCCCCCCCCCCCTTTTTTTCTATTTTTTTTTTTTAAATTTCCCTTTCCCTCCCCCCGACAGTACGTCGAGGGGAAAGGGAGAGGGAGTGATGTGGAAGAAGGGGAGGGGCATGTCGCCCAGGTGGCGGCGTTCAGATGTGCCCCCCCCCCTTTTAAAAGCCCACCCTCCTCATCGTCATCGATGGAAGATCCCTCCCCCCCCCACTCGTTGCTACATAAGTCCCCCCACCCCTGACCTGTTGCATCAGCGGCCCCTTGGGCTTGCGAGTCAAGCCCCCCTACTGGCAAACTACCCCCCCCCCTTTAATTCTATCAGTAGCCACGTATGCTCAGCAAGAGGAAAAGAGAGGGAAAAAAAACAATGGATGTCCAAGCTGTTGTGGAGAGAAGAAGAGAAGGAGAGAGAGGGGAGAGGAAGTGAAGAGGAAGAGGAGAGAGATAAAGGAGAAGGAGAAGAAGAAAAGAAGAAGGAGAAGAGAGGGAGAGGGAGAGAGAGGAAAGGAAGAAGAAAAAGAAGAGAGAGAGTGGGAAGGAGAAGAGAAAGAAGAGGTAGAAGAGAGGGAGAAGAAGAGAAGGGAAGAGAGAAGAGAAAGAGGGAGAGAAGAGAAAGAAGAGAGGAGTAAAAGAAGAAGGAGAAGAAGAGGGAAGAGAGAGAAGAGGGAGAGAAGAAGAGCAGGAGAAGAAGAAGAAGAGGTAGTAAGAGGAGAAGAAGAGAGGGAGAGAGAGAGAGAGAGTAGGAGAATAAGTGGAGAAAGAAGAGAGGGAGAGAGAGAGAGAGTAGGAAATTAAGTGAAAAGAAGAAGAAGAGAAAGAGAGGGAGGAAGAAAGAAGTGAGAGTCGGTAACTGCAAGGAGCCACACCCAAACCACCCCCTTGGAAAAAGACCCCATCTAGCGGTCTTTTCCCCTGAAACCCATCAAGGTCCAGACTACCCAATCTCCGCGAGGCGAATGGCTCCCAAGAAGAAAGTCAGGGGAAGCATATGCGCCCAAGCCACTGGTAATGTTGGAGGGGTGAGTGGAACGACCAACACATCACACATGAATCAAGCCTAGGTTCTAAGCGTTAAAATTTTAATTTAGGAATTATTTCTCAGGGAAGGGATGAAAGGATTGATGTCGCACATAGGGATTTGTTTACTCTAAGAGCAAAGTTGCATGTGCAAAACGGTAGAGTTTGGAATTCGCACAAGATTTTAGGCATGAAATGATAGCTTTTACACACATAAAATGATAAGGTTATCGCCTCACTTCACATAAAATGATAGCTTTTTAACCAGTTCAGTGCATGAATAATGATTAAGAACTCATGTTTCGCAATCATGGTTAAAAGAAATACATGAAATGTTAATTTCTGTTCATGAGATACACTTGCATCATTAGACAGAACCCTAGACTTTCATAGATGCCAGTCACACATGATCCGGTGCATTAGGAATGTGTATAATTTCCTGCGAATTGTTTTATCGTTCTTGCTGTGGATTATCGCAAAATGGATACACTCCTAGCTTAGCTGAAGCTGGTGATCTAACCCTAAATGGATTGTTGACCCAAGTTAGGCTTAGCGGGTTGAAAAGGTTGTAAATCCCTTAAGCAAGTGTTTTTGATACATCCTGTTAAAATTCTGATTGTGCATGCAATGGGATTGCGATGCCTTGAAGCAAGAGGTTGTGCATTCAACTGTTTGTTAATGTGGTTTTGGATGTTAACCCAAGTGGGGAGTGTTTGATGGTTTCATGGCCGGGTTTGAGATGACTGATTGCTGTGGAAACAAAAGGGATGTTTTCCCTAGTAAATGTTATTGGGCTGGTTGCTTCAGATGTGGTTGATTTCCTAAAGGGATAATTAAGAAAGGATGGCGCTAGGATGGCACTAGCTATCCCCCACAAACCACCAAACCCTAACCAAGGGGGTTGTGAATCTGCGCCAGGAATATGGACCGAACCCACTGTGAGAGGTCTCTCCGTGGAAATTACTTGGCATAGGAGGATGCTTGGGTGCCAGTGGGGGCTCTGACTGTAAATCCCAATGCCTCCGGGCCCTACACAAGAGTTCTACGTGACTCGATATGGGATCTCGAGGCCTTGATACTAGTTACAAGGCAGAATCTTGGTAGGATAAACCTTTGGATTTTGTTGTCGGGAGACGGAAGGTTTTTTCTGCAAAGACAGAAAGGAACATTTAATTCTCCTGTATGGGCGGGAGACAAACATTAATCTGAAGATAAGTTAAGGAAGTGTTTGATCTTGTTTTATCTTGTCTTCGTGTCTGTGGCCTAAATTACGTAAAGGAACCTGTGACTAACGGGTTAATTAAGGAAGCTACTTTTATGTGTCAAGCATAACGTGGTAGGTAATTAGATAACTAAAATAACCCTCGAGGGAAGCATGGTGGATGTGACCAATGGGTCTATCCTACGGAAGGGTGGTCTCGATTAGCCAAGAGCTTTCCTCAAAGGAGATGTTAACAGGAAATGTTAGGAAAAAGTCGAGAAATGTTAGGGAAAAAGTCGGTCTATGACCTTAGACAATGTTGACGAGGATCCCGGACTTCAGGCCACTCGTGATATGCCAGGGTGACCGTTGTGCATTTATGTCACCGACTTGTCAGTTTGCAGATGTGGTTGGTACACCGCCTATGAATAATAGCTAGATGACAGCTATCCTTATCTACTCTAGTTCGTGGCTCAGTTAGTATGCCACCTTAGTTAGTTGTCTTTGGTTTGAGATCCATATATAGGGTTCTTCTATTTTTTTGTATGAGAGTTCTTTTGGCTTACACAACTAAGAAGAGGAAAACTGTTTTCAGCCTCCACCTGTGTGTGTATTCCCCCATTGTGCAAGCAAGAAAGCTACAAGTGAGACTCCTCTCCCACAATCTTGACATGGTATCAGAGCCTTGTTTGTGGTAAGAAGCTCAAGAAAGCAAGCTAAGTTCGCGATGTTCTGGTAAGAGGAGCAGTGTTGCTTTCATTTTCTATTTTGGGAGCAGATCTCTGCAGGTAGCACAACAGAAATTGCAAGAGTGCATTGTCTCAGGTTGAGGCGCCCTTTGCGGTAAAGCAACAAGGCAATATATGCTGCGGGAGTGGGCTTTAGCCCTTGGTGACCCTATTTTTTTGATTTGAGGCCATTTTGGGGCCTGTTTTGGAGGCTGAAGTTTTCTACATGCACTCAGGAAAAGGCCCTGTTTTATGCTGTGCGACCACTATTCTACAGGTCGGTGAAAAGTTACCACAAAAATTGCATCATATGCTTGTGTGCAAAGACATTGGGAGTTACAAAATCATCCTTATTTCCTGTTTATGCAAAATCGTCATTAGGAAGTGACTGTGTGGTCAAATACCACTTTCGCCAGTTTTGCAGATTTGCCCTTGTGAGGGTGAAGTTGTGTTTTTTGCAGTGACAGAATTTTTTGCAGTATTGTATAATGGTGTCTGATTCTCTTTCACAGATTGTAACTGAAAAGCTTGACAAGAACAACTTCCAAGCATGGAAGTTTAGAATGACGAATTTCCTTATGGGAAAAGGATATTGGGAATTTGTTGCAGGAAATGAAGAAGAACTAGTTCTTCCTGATGTTCCCAATCAACAGCAAATGTAGGCATTCAAAGCATGGCATGAGAGAGCCAGGAAAGTTATGTACTGGCTATTTATCAGTATTTCAGACTCTATGATTGTGAATATTCAGGATGCAAGTACGCCAAAGGAGGCATGGGATACTTTGTCAAAAATGTATAACACAAATACGCAAGCCAGGAAAATGCAGCTCAAGCAAGTGTTGCATAATGTGCAAAGAGAAAGTATGAGCATCAATGACTACCACATGAAGGTGAAGAAGATTGCAGATGCACTTGCTTCCATTGGGTCGCCAGTGGAAGATGATGATTTAGTTTCTGTGACCTTGAATGGTTTAGGAAAGGATTATGCACAGTTTTGGACATCCATTTCAGTTCGTGAAAGATTTCCTGATTTTGAGGAGTTGATTGCTCTTCTAATTTCTGAGGAGCAAGGAAATGGTGGTGCATCTTCTTCAGGAGGAACTTCAAAAGAAACTTTCTTCTACTCAAATGCTAGAAGAGGTAGAGGCTGAGGTAGAGGAGGCCGTGGTAGAAATCAGAATATGTAGCAGACTCAAGAAAACCAGTCCTATGGAGGAGGACGTGGTAACTCTAGAGGTAGGGGGAGCCAAAGAGGTCGTGGTGGATGGCAAAGAGGCCAAAATGTAAACAGCAATGTTGAATGCTACTACTATGGTAAAATGGGTCATATGGCTAAAGACTGCTATAAAAAGCAGAATGACATCATGAATGGGAAATTGCAACAAGGAAATTATGCATCTTCTAGTAGACAAGGTGATGACAGAAATGAGCATTTGTTTATGGTGCAGCACATGAACAATTCTATGACAAGTATAGAAGAAAGCAACGAAGTGTGGTATGCTGACTCAGGTGCATCAAACCACATGAGAGGTCATGCAGAATGGATGCAAGATGCTAGAAAAATGGAAAAACTAGGATTTGTGGAGACTGGTGATGATACTGCACATCCTATTGTGTAGATTGGAAAAATTCCTTTGTCTATGCAGGATGGGAAAAAGAAATACCTGTCAGATGTATTTCATGTCCCGAATATCACCAAGAATTTGGTTTCTGTTGGTCAAATGGTTGAGCAGGGCTTGCAAGTCAGATTTAATCCTCATGGATGCTTTGTTGAGGATATGAAAAATAAAGGTCACTTGATAGCAAAAGGAAAGAAGAAGGGCAGAATGTTTACATTGGATGCAGACATGCCTGAATTGAGTGCAACAACGTTTGCACATGGGATCGGTGTAGTTGCAGATATTGATATCTGGCATAAACGCATTGGTCATGTTAATGTACATTGACTTAAATCAATGCAGGCCCAAAATATTGTTGTAGGATTGCCTAAATTCAAGGTTGCAGAAATGCATAAGGTATGTGAAGCTTGTTAGTTTGAAAAACAGGCAAGGAAACCATTTCCTAGACATGTTCAAGAGAGTAAGAAGCCATTGGAATTAATCCACTCTGATGTGTGGACTACTAAAGCTGCATCTCTTGGAGGCTATCATTATTTTGTTACTTTTATTGATGACTATAGCAGAAAAGTTTGGGTGTATTTTATGAAAAAGAAAAGTGAAGTTTTTGGGCATTTCAAAACTCTTAAAGCTATGGTTGAAAAAGAAACAAGCCTGTAAATAAAATACCTAAGGTCAGATGGAGGGAGAGTATCTCTCAAATGAGTTTGCAAGGTTCTTGCAGGAGCATAGCATAAAGCAGCAATATTCATGCAGTCATACCCCACAACAAAATGGAATTGCAGAAAGGAAAAACAGACATATTGGAGAGGTATCTCGTGCCATGCTCAATGAAAAAGACCTGCCAGATTTTTATTGGGCTGAGGCAGTTGCTACAACAGTCTACATAATGAACAGAACTCCTACTGCAGCAATACATGGGATGAATCCAGAGGAGAGGTATACTGGTAGGAAACCAGATATTTCTCATTTGAAAATTTTTGGTTGCATTGCCTATGTTCATGTGCCAGATGAGTTGAGATCCAAGTTGGATCCAAAAGCTGAGAAGTGCATCTTTATTGGTTACTCTTTGCAGCAGAAAGGGTATAGATGCTATAACCCTTCTACTCGTAAGTTTACAGTGAGAAGAGATGTTGCTTTTGATGAGATGAGTAGCTGGTATAAACCAGTAAATGTGATTGATAATGTAGATGCACAAAATGGTAATGCTGCACAGAATTCACAGCAGCAGCCACAAGATATTAGTGGACCTGGAGCGTCCTCTAGCAGTGGTTCACATTCTTCGCCATGGACAGGTAGATTGAGATCAGGAGAATCTTGTCAAAGCAATGCAGATAGTGGTATGCAAGTATCACGAAAAGGAAAAGAGAAAGTAGATCAGCCCATGTTTGATGTGAATTCAAGTCACTCTTATGTGGATGGTGAATCCAATGGATCAGAACAAAGCATTGATGATGAGTTGGGTATTCCTTCTATTGTTACACCTTGAGTAAGGAAGACCAGGGATGTTTTGAGAGCACCTGGAAGTGAGACTCCTTTGCATAGGTCTACTAGAGCTAGGTATCCTGTGGATAGGCTGAAATATGATGGATTTACAGCCATTCACTATGCATATATAGTCAAAGTGATACAGGAACTAGAACCCACTTCTTTTGAGCAAGCCATGGGAAAAGAAAAATGGGAGAAAGCTATGGATGAAGAAATGGATGCCTTGGAAGGAAATGCTACATGGGAGTTGATACCTTTGCCTAAAGATAAGAATGAAATTGACTGTAAGTGGGTTTATAAGGTGAAGCACAACGCAGATGGTTCTGTGAACAGATACAAGGCAAGATTAGTAGTCAAGGGGTATACACATACATATGGCATTGACTATGAAGAAACATTCAGTCCGGTTGCAAGGATGGCAACCGTAAGAGCAGTCATTGCTATGGCTGCATCAAAGGGATGGTCTTTACATCAGATGGATGTAAAGAATGCCTTCTTGCATGGTGATTTGCAAGAAGAGGTCTATATGGAGCAGCCACCAGGTCATGTGCATGCTGTTCATCCTAAGTTTGTTTTCAAGTTGAAGAAAGCCTTGTATAGCTTGAAGCAAGCACCTAGAGCATGGTTTGACAAGATAGGATAGTATCTTGTCACTATTGGCTTTCAGATTTCCAAGGCACATTTCTCACTTTATGTGAGAAAAACAAAGAAAGGTATTATGCTACTTGTCATTTATGTTGATGATTTGATTATCACAGGTGATAGTGATGAAGATATCCTTCATGTGAAAATGCTATTGAAGCAAAAGTTTGAGATGAAGGATTTGGGAGAGCTGCATTATTTCTTGGGCATTGAGGTGATTAGATCACTAAGTGGGATATGGCTCTTGCAGAGGCAGTATGGATTGGACATGCTGTCCAAATATGGGATGACAGGCTGTAAGCCTATTTCAGTCCCTTTGGAGCAAAATGTGAAGTTGAGCACAGATGCAGGTGTGCTTCTTGAAGACCCTACTATGTATAGACGCATAGTAGGAAGTTTGATTTATATGACTATTACCAGGCCAGATTTGAGCTATGCTGTTGGATTGGTAAGTCAGTTTATGAAGGCTCCAAGGAAACCACATTTGGATGCGGCTAGACGCATACTCAGATATGTGAAGTCCACATTGCAGTATGGACTATTTTATGAGACTAGGGTTTAGATACAGTTACATGGATACACTGATGCTGATTGGGCTGGTAGTATATTTGATATACGATCTACCAGTGGATACGTGTTCTCTTTTGGGAGTGCTGCAATCACTTGGAGCAGCAATAGACAGCCTACAGTTGCCTTGTCGAGCACAGAGGTTGAGTATAGGGGTGCAGCAATGGCTGCATGTGACGTAGCTTGGTTGCATAAGCTACTTTATGATATGCATCAGCCTACAGATGGGCTAGTTGTCATTTATTGTGACAACATGAGTAGTATACACTTGGAAAATAACCCAGTCTATCATGCTAGAACAAAGCACATTGAGGTGCATTATCACTATGTGCGGGAGAGGGTTTTACTAGGTCTTATTGATCTAGTTTATGTCAGCAGAGAGGATCAGGTAGCTGACATATTCACGAAGGCATTGGGCGTAGAGAAGCTGCGCAAGTTCAAAGACCTGCTTGGTGTGTAGGAATTGGGATTGAGCTCAAGGGGGAGTGTTGAGATATCGAGCTCCACTCATGATATGCCATGGTAACCGTTGCGCATTTATGTCACCGACTTGTCAGTTGCAGATGCGGTTGGTACACCACCCATGAATAATAGCTAGATGACAGCTATCCTTATCTACTCTAGTTCGTGGCTCAGTTAGTATGCCACCTTAGTTAGTTGTCTTTGGTTTGAGACCCATATATAGGGTTCTTCTATTTCTTTGTATGAGAGTTCTTTTGGCTTACATAACTAAGAAGAGGAAAACTATTTTCAGTCTCCACCTGTGTGTGTATTCCCCCATTGTGCAAGCAAGAAAGCTACAAGTGAGACTCCTTCCTTCTCTCCCAAAATCTTGACACCGTTGCGGGCCAGACTCGAGAGACCCTAGTTGGCAAACCCCTTGTCATTCCATGGGAGTGTCGGGCAGTGTCTTCTGGATATATCTCTCGATGGACTGCTAAGACGTGTCCCGCGATTTGAGGAGCGGGCACGTTACAAGAGCAGTGAAAATCCCATTATTGAGAAGCTCTACAAGAACAACTACCTTTCATGAAAGTTTCGTGTGACGAACTTTCTCATTGGAAAGGGCCTTTATGAGTTTGTTTCAGGTGAAGAAAAGGAGCCAGAGTTGGGTATCCCTCTGACTGTAGATGAATTAAAAGCATGGAAAGAATGGAATGTGAAAGACAAAAAGTTGATGTACTAGTTATCTACAGTCATTGATAATATGATGTTGGGACATATCGGGAATGTAGAAACTTCACATGCAGCTTGGATAATTTTTGAGAATATGTTTTTAGTAAATACAAAGGCACGAAAGATTCAACTCAAGCAAGAGTTGAATGCCTTGAAGAAAGGAAAAATGTATGTCAATGAGTATGTGTTGAAGGTGAGGAGCATTGCAGATGCTTTAGCAGTGATTGATGTAATGCCTGATGATGATGATTTGATTTCATCCACTTTGAGTGGCCTTAACAATAAGAAAGCATGGAAATCATTTATTACTTCAGTATCTTCTTCACAATAGAATGAAGACAAAAATGAGTGTTTGTTTGTTATGTAGCATATGATGAATGTAGTTACAGGAAAGGGGACACATGATGATGTATGCTATGTCGATTCAGATGCATCTAATAATATGACCAGTCATATTGAATGGTTTGGAGAGATGCAGGACTTACAAAATCTAGGTTATGTGTAGATGGGTGATGATTCATGCCACCCAATTTCACACATTGAAAAGGTTCCCTTGTCCTTGTATGATGGCCAGACAAAGAGTTTGACAGATGTACTACATGTGCCATCAATTACAAAGAATCTAGTGTCTATTGGCAAAATGGTAGAGTAGGGATTGCAGGTCCAATTCAATGCAAAAGGTTCTTTTGTAGAAGACTTTAATGATAAGTGTAGGTTGGCCGCAAAAGGAAGTAGAGTTGGCCGGATATTCACTTTAGATGCTGGAATTCTTGCAATGGATACTGCTATGTATGCTAAAGAAAAATGAGTAGTTGCAGATATTGAAATATGGCATAAACGCATTGGACATGCAAATGTGAAAATGATGAAATTAATGAAGTCCAGAGGATTGGTTATAAGGTTGCCTTCTTTTAGAGTTGAAAATTTGCATAAGTCTGTGAAGCATGCAAGTTTGGTAAGGAGGCAAGACAACCCTTCTCACATGACAGAGGAGTGAGTATAAAAATACTTGATGTAGTGCATACAGATGTTTGGGAGACCTACACAGAATGTATCTCTTGATGGCAGTAAATACATTTTCACATTTATTGATGACTGTTCAAGGAAGTTATGGGTATACTTCATGAAGGAAAAGAGTGATGTGTTTGAGCACTTCAAATATTTTAGCTGTTGAAACAAAAACAGGCTTAAAAGTGAAGTGCTTGAGATCAGATAGAGGGGAAGATTACCTCTCTAATGAGTTTACTGGCTTCTTGAGGACTCATGGGATAAAGAGGCAATTTACTTGCAGGTATACCCCACAGTAAAATGGGGTTGCAGAAAGAAAAAATAGGCATATTGCAAAAGTTGCACGGGAATTAATGGGTGAAAAAAATGTGCTAAAACATTTTTGGTCTGAGGCTGTGCCTGCATTTGCTGTTGATTGGGAACATCAGGAAGAACTGGTTCTTCTTCATTTCCTGCAACGAATTTCCAATATCATTTTCCCATAAGGAAATTCATCATTCTAAACTTCCATGCTTGGAAGTTATTCTTGTCAAGCTTTTTAGTGACAGTCTTTGAAAGAGAATCCGCCGCCACTATAGAACATTGCAAAAAAATCTGTCACTGCAAAAAGCACAGCTTCAGCCTCACAAGGGCAAATCTGCAAAACTGACGAAAGTGGTATTTGACCATACAGTCACTTTCTAGTGACGATTTTGCATCAACAGGCAACAAGGATGATTCTATAACTCCCAATGTCTCTGCGCATAGTCATACAATGCAATTTCTACAGTAACTTTTCACCGACCTATAGAACAGGGTTGCACAGCAAAAAACAGGGCCTTTTCCTGAGTGCGTGCGAAAAATTTCCGCCTCCAAAATAGGCACCGAAATGGCCTCGAATCAAAAAAATAGGGCAACCAAGGACTAAAGCCCACTCCCGCAGCATATACTGCCCTCTTGCTACACCGTGAAGGGTCTCTCAATCTGAGACAATGCACTCTTGCACTTTCCGGCTGTGCTACCTATAGAGACTTGCTCCCAAACTCAAAAAATGAAAGAAACACTAGTTCTCTTACCAGAACGCCGCGAACTTGGTTTGCTTTCTTGAGCTCCTTACCACGAACCAGGCTCTGATACCATGTCAAGATTGTGGGAGAGAAGGAAGGAGTCTCACTTGTAGCTTTCTTGCTTGCACAATGGGGGAATACACACATAGGTGGAGGCTGAAAACAGTTTTCCTCTTCTTAGTTGTGTAAGCTAAAAAGAACTCTAGTACAAAGAAATAGAAGAACCCTATATATGGGTCTCAAACCAAACTCAACTAACTAAGGTGGCATACTAACCGTAGCCACAAACTAGAGTAGATAAGGATAGCTGTCATCTAGCTATTATTCATGGGCAGTGTACCAACTGCATCTGCAGCTAACAAGTCGGTGACATAAATGCACAACGGTCACCTTGGCATTTCACGAGTGGAGCTCGATATCTCAATAGAAGGGTGGTCTCGGTTAGCTGGGAACTTTTCTCAAATGATGGGATAATAAGACTATGAAGACCTAGTGTCAGTAGATGTAGAATCCCGGTTTATTCTGTTTTAGGGGGGGAAAGGGATGGGACTATGCCATATGACAGAGAGGTTGAGCTCCGCATCCCTCTCATTTTCCATTCTCCATGAACCAAGTGCAGCATGAAACCGCTTCAACTCTATTGTTCCTACACAAAGTGGTACATCTAGAGCTCGATGCTAGCTTTTCCCTAGAGACTTTGCTGATAGGAAAGGAACCTTGACCTCAGGTCGATCCCAAGTGGGAATGGTCGAACACTTTTGCTCAGGGCAGACGCGGGAAGACCTAGATCGCAAACCCTATGTGATTCCTTGCGAGTGCCAGGCGGAGCCCTCTAGACCCTCCTCCCGATGGGCTGCTAAGACGTGTCCCACAAGTGGACAAGCGGGCACGTTACATGAGTGATTCCTTTGTGCTGGATGATATGGATCTGTTGGACGTTGATGGTTCAAAAATCCTCTGCTTTGTTGGTCCTATGTGTCCATTTGGATCTCCATGCCAATTGGCAATGATCCATGAAAATCTCATATCATATCATCCATATAATACACAATGTGTTGAGTCTTAGAATATCTCAAGTGTCAATCCAATGTGTTTATTAAGATTTGCATGCCATGTGATTGCTATCCTTGTAACAACTACTCTATAATACCCACATTTCATACAATGTATTGAGTCAAATCAGACTCCTCTTCATTATAATAAAATTTATTTCTGTAAAATTCTCTGAGTATTCTTGTGTTATTCTTTTCATTATATTTCATGTAAATGGTATGATTAAAGTGATGCCTTGAAATTGAATCTATACTTTGGTTGTTGATGTATATATCCACATGCATTTCGATATCAATGTTTATGTCTGTTTACAAAAGTGTAAACATCTCTTAATGCTATGTTGATTTGTATGGCATATTGGTGATTACTGGACAGACTTAAAATGCTTATTATTTAGGGGTTAATACATACTTCTTTACATCTAATGCATAGGTTATAATTCCTGAGAGAAGAACAAGCATTCTCTTGATAGAAGTACGTAACAGAAAAGATGAAGAAGGGAATTGGATCACTGATACGTATCATTGCTCATCTTGGGTACATATGCATCCAAGTACAAAGGGAGCTTTCAGGGTGAAAGCATATGCAATTGCAGATGTATCAAAGCACTGGAAGGGCAAAATTTTAGCTCTCAAACAAAGGAATGTTGATTCTCACCTTGTAACAAAGGCGTTTGTACAACATGCATTCATGCAAAAACAAATACATATTGCGCCCACTGTGACCTTTCAATGAAACATTGCAAACAATAAGTATTTGTAACTCATTGACAATGAGAAATTTCATGATATCTATGTAACAACTTGTCGTGGTTGTAGAAGGTGCGTGATAATCAAGCCATATCACTTAGGTTATTTTTTTAAGGATATGTCTACAAACCATAGATTAAACAATTACATGTCATTATGAAGTTTCGCTCTAATACCAACTGTAATGTACATGCTTATCAGCTTCCCATGCACGTTTTTAGCGGTCCATCGAGAGACGATATGGAATAGCCTTCAGGCTGGATTATATGATGTATTCCAAAGACTGATAAATAAGATCAATTGTTGAAAAGGAATTTGTTTGAAATTGTTTTTCTATGTCAGTGCTTAAGTTACGTGAAGGAACCAGTGAGTAATTGGCTAATTAAGGAAGCTGTTTTTGTTTGTCAAACTAAATGTGGTAGGTAATTAGACAACTAAAGCAACCTTGAGGAAAGTGTGGTGGATGTGGCCATGGGTCCGTCCTACAGATGGGTGGTCCCGGTTAGCTGGGAACTTTTCTCAAAGGATTTGACAGCAAGTAACGATGACCTAGAATCTACAAAGCTAGAGTCCCGATTTATTCTATTTTAGGGGAACGTAATGGGACTATGCCTTACGGGCAGAGAGGTCGAGTTTGCATCCCTCTCGTTTCCCATTCTCCTTGAACCAAGTGCAGCATGAATCCGCTTCGACCCTGACGTTTCTGCGTAAAGTAGTTCATCTGGGGTTCGACGCTAGTTACTCTCTAGGAACTTGACCATTAGGAAAACCCTAATTCAGGTCGGTCCTAAGTGGGAACAGCCAAAACGCTTCTGCTATGTGGCAGACTCGGGAAGACCTAGATCCCAAACCCCGTGACATTCCATGGGAGTGCCGGGCGGCGCCTTTTGGATTCTCTTCTCGATGGGCTGCTAAAACGGTCCTACGAGTGAATAGGTGGACATGTTACAACCATTCGGCCCTCAGCCCACTTGACTCGGCCCACCTAACTTGGCCCTCGATCCACTAGGCCACTCGGCCCTTGGACAATCACACTTGAACTTGTCGAATTTGACATTCGAACCAGTTACATTTAGCCCTTTCTCATTCAGTCCTCGGCCTTCGGCCCTCGAATGGGCTGAATCGAGCATTCAGCCCCTGCAATTTAGACCTGTTGGACTAAATTTGGATTTTTTCAAATCTTAATGTGTAGACCCTAAAATTGACCGAGAGACCATATAGAGACGAAAGCACATCATAGGCCTATCACTAGACTAAAATCTAGAGCAAGTAGTTTGAAACTTGGCTATGAACAATGGTCTGCACCTCCCCCAAGTAGGTTGGAGATAAAATGCGCGCCGTGATAGGTCCTCCAAATTAGATCCTAGTGTAATAATGGCTCTACACAAGCATGGATTCTCACTTGCAAAGGAGCAACCAAAAGTCCATACCTGAACAAAGACAAATAGAGACCCTAGAACCTCGATGGTCCAATCTAACCAACAAGGGCAAAAAGGCCACACCATAAAGACACGTATGTGTTGCATTTGGACTGCATCTAGCCAAAGTGGAAATCAACAACATCAAGCTACAACTGGGAGGATGACTAGATATGACAGTCGTGATGATAGATGCACCTTGAATAGCACTACATAGACAATCCAAGAAATCAGTAGAGAATTCACATTTGGTCATGCAGTTCAGGACTCAAGGGCATTTTTCAGAAGAATTAAATTTATAAGCCAAGACCCAAAAGATGAAGACATAGTACCGCCTACTTATCTTAGGGTCAAACTCACCGTGAAAAGAGAGCACACTATCGATGCCCTCATTGATGAAGGAGCTGATTTTAATATCTTGACTTATGACACATGAACCCTACTAGGCCAACCAGAGCTCACACCAACTAATGCAACTCTTAGTCCTTATGGGGGACACTCACAAGCACTTATAGGAAAGTGCAAAATCCTCGCGAAAATTGAAACTGAAAGCTTGCCTATCCTATTTCATGTTCCTCCAAATAGTGCTAATTGTGAAAAGGAAACCCTCCTAGGAAGACCCTTCAAAAGGGTGACAAAGTGTGAGGCTGATTACATAGCACAAAGGATACACTTGACACTACCAGGTGTGAGGATAGTCACAACCTTTAGCAAGGGTGACCTCATCGAACCTTGAGGAAAAGGCAAGGAAGGTGTTGACATAACATGCAAGCCTAGTAATGAGAGCAAGGACCTATTTAAAGAGTTGATACAAGCACATGTTGAACAACGAGAACCAATGAGTGAGGCCATGCTTGAAACACGAAGGTTAGGAGACAATGCCAAGGACGGGCTTTGGACTTACAAATATCGTAGAAGACCCCAAAAGAAGCCCAAGCCTTATAGACGAAGGCATCGATGGATGGAGAGCCATCACAATGCCGAGATGGATATCCAAAGCATTGCTACGTGCTCAAGGGTATTACGCAGGAAACCGATGGATTTGGATACCAAAATCCCCTACTAAATCTCCTCTATCAGCTAAAGGCTAGATCGTATCAAGAGCAAAGAAGCATAGGAGGAAATCTAAACGAAAAAACAAGTCTCCAGTCAAAAACATTGGAGTGACTGAGCCTCTCACAATCAAAATCAAGAAACCAAACGGGACTATTCGAAGGGTAGATCCCCAGCCTAGCATGCTTAACGAGCAGATATTAGATGTAATCGTTGAGGGTAAGAAAAAACCACTAGTGCTGTAAGAGCCTTTGATTCCCCAAGAGGATAATAGGCATCATAGGCATAACATTGCTCATGGCAAGGTTAAATGCTTAACAAAGAAAATAGTAAAATCATCTAATAGCCACGAGCAAATCTTCCAACCAGTGTTAAAGCCCCTTAGGAGTCCCAAGTCTCCTACACCCTCTTTCTCGAAATGGACACGGGAAGCACAACAACAGTCGTCAAGTGCAGCTGCTCAATCCCAATCTCTATCTCCATCTAAGCTTCCAAATGTCCAAGAGGTGGGACATGACACTACCCATAGCTCTTGGCCCAAGGATATGCCTATGCAATCTAATGTGACTAGATCAACTAAGGCTTGATCTGCACAAGTGAATGCTCAAAGGGACACAAAAGACACACCCACTTCTGATCTGCCTGAGGACCTAACTCCGCAATCTACTAACAGTAGCCAATCCACTGAACTAGCCATTACTACTTCCAATCAAGTATCACAGCAATCATAGCCTTTGGTCGTGACGATGCCCCTTGCAGAACATGTGCTTAGCCATTCACCGGTGGAAGAGGTGCCGCAACCAACTTCATTGACACCTCTAGCACTTTCAAAGCACCTAAAGCCTAGGCTTGAGGAGAAATCTCCCAAAGAGGTGGCCAAGGACATGGCGCATCCGACCAATCAACCTAGCAAGGCTATTCAGCAGATCGCAGCTAGGTCCCATGAGAGCACACTAGAGAAAGAGAGTGCTAAGGCCCAACCAAGCACATCAATGATCGACCTAGTTCAAGGTTCTGACTCCTTGAAGGAGACACCACAATTGCCCAAGAAAAAGAGGACAAAACAATGAAAACAACAATAGTTGCAAGTGGTGGTAGATCCCAAGAAGATTGAGACCAAGAGTGCTAAAGAGCTAAGAAATAAAGCATCAAGTCCACCCATGAATGAACCCATTGCCATCTCTCCTAGTAGTGGTGAAACCTCTGACACATCCATGTGTTTTGATAAGTCAAAGCAACCATCATCATCAACGGTTTCTTGTAACACTCAATCCATTGACAACAGAACTCTCATTGACTAATCAAGAGTGGATACAACACTGTCACAACAGGGTGACAAGACTATACCAATCACATTCAAGGAAAACCATGACACAATAGCAGCTAGGCCTTAGGAGAAACATGGAAACCCTGAGAGCATAAGCAATCCTAGTGTTTACCAATCTTGCTCATCTAGGCATGAGCCCCTAGCTATGCTAAAGCCTAGGGAAACTCCTAGAACCTTGCATGAGATAGCAACCGAGCAAGCCCTCATTGAACATAGAAGTGTCACAGAATTCTTAACTGAGTTGGATGCTAAACTCAAAGTATTTGCATGTGTCTACATCCTTGCGAACATGGGTGCATTCCCCAAGAAACAGCTTGGGGAATACTTGCCATTTCCCCTATCCTGGGAAGAGTAAGGACATCTTGATGAGCACTATGACAGGCTCTTGTTGCATGAATGCATGCGACTCACATTTGACGAGGAAGCTGACAAACTACGCTTAACTATAACATTCAATTATGTGCTCTGTCAACCAAATCTCTTAGAGATAGAGCAGCTAAAGAAACAACCAAAGGGTTGAAGTCAATTTGAAAAACTTTGGTTTGAAAACCATGTTGCAATGGACAAACTAGGAGCCCAGATTATGATAGTCTCAAAGGAGCGATTGGTTGAATGGCATTCTCAAAGAGACCCAACCTATGTGGCATTAACTTCCTTTCGACTACTGACTGCCATTTGGGGTATGGACTTAGGTGAAACTAGCCAAGAGAACTCTCTGGTTGATAAGGTTCTCACTAAGGAGGAGTTACATGTTGCCAGTAGACTTGGACAAGATACCATGCTACTCGATATTGCAAAATATCTATTGTTATTGAGTAAGTTGCCACGAGTATTGGATGCTTGTGCCATGCTCCAGTACAATCCAGAGTTCTACAATTGGTTTTTATCCTCATGAAGTGACTTGGATTCGTAAATATGTACATAAATAAACAATGAGTTGTGTTACCTTGTATAGATAATATTAACACACATAGGTAATAATAGTCAAGCACAGGGAGAAGAGTTTGGGTTTGATAGGCTGAGCTCCTCAGGTCCTCTTCTCACCACACATCTAGAAGTTGTGTGACCATTCCCACCTCCAAGTGGAGGGCATGCAACCCTCATTACCGCCATAGGAAGCCTTGATCAACATCTCTGACGGCGTAGATGGGGTGCCATCCCCTTCTATACACCTTTCCCCTTTCCGGTCTATCCTTTCGGGGATGAGCCCTGCTCCAATCCATGAAAACCAGTCCATGCAACTTAGCATAAGCCAAGATCTGCTATAGCTGGAATATGCCCAGTAGTTGAAGCAGGACAAATATCATCACAAGGCCTGTCCCTCTACAACAAACATTGCATGCCTCACCTCACCCCTCCTCCTCATATGTGCTTGATAATCCACTGTTTAATCCCTTTCATGCAAATAATTCTATCCTGCCTCAAAACCTAACCTTGGTTAACATTTTTTTGATTTCCCCACAGTACCCATCATGGAGCACACAATGCAGCTCGCATGCAAGGAACTCTCCTCCGTAGAAGGGAGCATAAGGCACAAGCACCTCCACCAGAGCGATATGTGCCTACCCTTAAGAGGTACACATCGAAAAGAGGCCCCAAGTGACACCGCCCAAGATGCAGGCCAAAAACTCCCCAAACTAGGGGGACGAAGACTCAAGGGAGTTCCCGAGGTGTAGCAACACCTGCTGTGCAGGCCCACCCCAGATACTCGGGCATCAAGTGCTCAAAATAAGATAGGAAAGCTAAAAACAAGAAGGAATTTGATGAGATATTTAAAAGCATTCTTAAAATGATAGCGGCTAGGGACTACACCATTTGGGTCCTAGCCAATATCTTCCCTGCCCAGCCTGACAGAAGCACACCACCGGCACAGCCCTAGTCGTGTGATCACCCAAACTCACCCCACCTCATACAAATAGAATAGGCCCTATGTTGTATAAGCTTCTTGCCAAATGCCATTTTGTCATAACTTTTTGTCCTTAAGTGGTTAATAGGGTAGGCTCCTCAGCTGTGCAAACTTTTCTTACCAAGTACTGATACAGGTCATGTCATTAACAAGCGCCTATGATATGCATTGCAATCAGTACCATAGGATTTTGATAAAGTAATATCTCTTTGTGCTACATCTGCTCATTATAATTGAGGCATATGACTTGCATATACTCTCACAAAGTGTCAAGTGGATGCAGGACGACACATGTATTTGTGCGAAAGTGTTCAATGCCCAAGTCACTGCAAGACCACCAACCTCACAAAGAGCCGTGACGAAGCCACACCTCCGAAAGTGAAAATCACCCTTGCCAATCGCCCACATTACATGGCCCAAAGCATGATCAGTGGTGGCCACTTTCTCTTTCTGGGTCAAACTCTACACCTGGCACTCACGCCAGCTTTTACCTCAATTGTACCAACATCGCTCGTTACAAAGAGATTTTGAAAAATCTCCAATGTATCTCCCTATCTCAACAATTGTTCCTCTAGCAGCGAGGCTGGGACAAATCATTGCTGTAATATCCAGTTTCACAGCCTTTGAATCTCGACATTTCTCGATCCAATTGAAAGGTTGTGGCCTCAACGTATTGCAATGGTTGTACTCATGTTATTCAAAGAGAGAGAGAGAGAGAGAGAGAGAGAGAGAGAGAGAGAGAGAGAGAGAGAGAGAGAAGTGTGGAAAAGAAAAGGAAAGAAGAAAAATACAAAGAAAAGAAAAGAAAAGAAAAAAAGCACTCACAATCACAGCACAACACCTAGGGGTCCTCAAATTAGGTATGTCGACGAGTGACCTTGGTCGACTGGCTCCGTCCCTAGTCCCCTAGCCCTCTACACATCCCCCACAATTGTTCAGGGCACATCAAGGGTTGGACATACATAGGGAGCTTGTCTTGCTTATGGTTAGACCTGTCACCTTGACCAATTTGCATAATTCCTTTTTGCACTCCGCCTTATTATCATTGCAATCGATCGTGGTAAGCATCGCACAAATGGCCATGAAAAGTAAACTGTACTCATTGAGCAAGCCTAGTAGCTACCAACTACCAAAAGTTTGGTGTCAATGTGTTTGATTATGCTACATCATGTTGTCACAATGCAAAGGATGTCTCATACACCTTCATATGTACTTCTCCTCAACATGGACAACTTTGCTTCGTCCACATGTTGTTACGAGGAACCAGCAAGCAGTCTTCTAACTACGTAATATCTAAGTATGCACGAGCACTCATATAATGTCTGCACCAAAATATATACATAGTTTGGGCCCTCAACTGTAGGACATTACTCTCAGCATGCTTAGAGTTTGACTTGTCTCCCAAACTAATCAAATTATGTCTTGTGCATGATAAGAAGACTAACACTACCCTAGGGAGAGACCACATATGAGAGGTTTTCAATTGCAGGTATTGCAAACTCCAACAAAAGTGTTGTCATCTCTTCATCAACACTCAACTCTGAATTCTTATCCTTCATCATCGTGCAATCCCACCAACGAATCGTCGCCCGTCCCAAAATCCCCTGAACATCAACACCTATGCCAACCCATGAGTGCAACTCCCAACAAAAGCCAGCCCTATCCCCCACTTCAACAACCCTATCACTAACCACCCATGCCAACAATGTGCCCCCAACGACCTTCCTCCGCACCACCACCAAAACTCGTCCAAGGCCAACCACAGCAATCCCTTCAACCCACGTCTTCGGTGCATACCAAAGCCTGATATCTACGACGGCGAGTGCCATGGGACTGGCACTCATCTAGGAGGGGGGTAATGTTAACCCTCAGACGAACAAGGTGGAAAATCCAAAAAAACCAAAGTAGAAGACAAAGGCCAAGGAAAAACTAAACGGAAGACAAAGGTGCACCAAGAAAAATATGAAAACACAAGAAGTGCAGAAAATTCCTAAATAAAGGAAAAATGTGCACAAGAAAAAGCGCAAGTCAATACTTTTGTAAAAGAGCGCAAGCACATTATGATTTAATTTAAAGAGCGCCGGGCTCTCACCCATGCAATTTGTAAAGGTAGATGGGCGGTAGGAAGAAGCTAGGAAGATAGGAGGACAATGGAAAAAAGGGCCTAGGCAATGGCCGGCCATGTGAAAAAGGGGATAAGGGGATGACCGCCCAAAAGGGATTTAGGGTTTTGTATATAAAGTTGAAAAGTGAATGAGAAGCTCATTCTTGTGTGTGGCAAAAAGTGGCTCTACTCCTCTTTTTCTTCTTCTTCTTCTTGCTAGCTTGAGCTTTGCTTGAGAGAGGGAGTGTGAGAGTGTCAGGGAGTGAGTGTGTGAGGGTGAGGGACCAGGGAGGAGAAGCTCTCCATCTTCTCCTCTCTTCTTCTCTTCTCTTCTCTTCTCTTGTCTTGCTTGCGGCAATGAAGCTTGGAGCATGGAGCTTGAGGATGGAGCTTGCTTGAAGCTTGCACTTGGATCGTGGAGCTACTGAAGTGCGCGAGAGAGGAGGTAACTTGATCGGCATGGAGGTAAGCTCACTACACCCGTAGATATGGATGGCACATTGTGAGAGGTAGCCATTAGTACTCGACTTGGAATGCTTGAAGCAATAAGCAGTCCATGGGTTTTGGCGGTTGAGTGTGAGCTCCCACAATGAAGCTGAAGTTACTGACGCTATGGAGCAGGATGGCAGGGCTGCTGAAGTCAATGGGCTAATGCAAGTTCTCAGTTTTCAGATGATGATAATAAGAGTTTTCTTTTGTCTTACTTTCTTCTACTACGTTGTGGGGTGGCAGAGAGTTTGCAGATCAATTTTGGTGTATGGATATGAGTGAAAGATAGCAAAGGGTTGTTCTTCATTGTGGGAGCTTTCACTCAACCGCCAAGACCCACGGACCGCTTATTGCTTCAAGCGTTCCAAGCCGAGCACTAATGGCTACCTCTCACATAACCGACGCACCATCCATATCTACGGGTGTAGTGAGCTTACCTCCGTGCCGTTCGAGTTACCTCCTCTCCTGCGCACTTCGGTAGCTCCACGATCCAAGTGCAAGCTTCAAGCAAGCTCCATCCTCAAGCTCCAAGCTCCAAGATCCATTGCCGCGAGCAAGACAAGAGAAGAGAAGGGAAGAGAAGAAGAGAGGAGAAGATGGAGAGCTTCTCCTCCTCGGTCCCTCACCCTCACACACTCACTCCCTCACACTCTCACACTCCCTCTCTCAAGCACAAGCTCAAGCAAGCAAGCAAGAAGAAGAAGAAGAAGAAGAAGAGGAGAGCTACTTTTGGCCACACACAAGAATGAGCTTCTCATTCACTTTTCAACTTTATATACAAAACCCTAAATCCCTTTTGGGCAGTCATCCCCTTTTCCCCTTTTTACATGGCCGGCCATAGCCTAAGCCATTTTTCCCATTGAAATTGCACGGGTGAGAGCCCGACGCTCCTTGAATTAAACCATGATGCGCTTCTGGTCTTTTACAAAAGTTTTGACTTGCGCTTTTCCTTGTGTGCCTTTCTCCCTTATTTAGGACTCTTCTCCTTGTGCGTCTTTGTCTTCCGTTTTCTCTTTGCCTTGGCCTTTGTCTTTGTCTTCTGCTTTAGCTTTTCCCGATTTTCCAACTTCGTTCGTTTGAGGGTTAACATTACCCCCTTCCTAGACGAGTGCAAGTCCCATGGCACTCACCGTCGTAGGTAGCAAGCATTTAGCATGCACCGAAGACGTGGGTGACAAGGACGCCTGTGGTTTCCATGGAGGAGTGTTGGTGGTGGTGTGGTAGAAGGTCCTGGGGGCCTATTGGTGGCCAAGGTGGCTGGTCGAAGATTGTTGGAGTTGGTGGTAGGGCTATTCTGTGTTGGGGATTGCATTGATGGCCAGCACAAGTGTTGGTTTGTTGGGGATTCTGCACATGACGATTCTTTGCGAGCTTATCGGATGGCAAGGGATAAGCATTCAGAGTTGGGTGTTGATGAAGAGCGAACGACATTTTCGTTGGAGTCTTCAATACCTGCAATTGAAAACCTCTCATGTGGTCTCTCCCTAAGGGTAGTGCTAGTCTTCTCTATTGTGCACAAGACATAGTACAATTAGTTTGGGAGACAGGTCGAACTCTAAGAAAGTTGAGAGTATTGTCCTGCACTTGAGGACCCAAACTGTGTATATACTTCGGTACATGTATTATGTGAGTGCTCATACATACTTAGGTATTACTTAGTTAGAAGACTGTCGGCCTAGTTCCTTGTATAGCAATGGGTCAGTGAAGCAAGGGGCTAAGTTGAAGGAAAATTTTGTCGATGAAGATGGGGAGTACACTTGAAGATTGCTTGAGACATCATTATGGTCTTGTCAAGGCCATGTAGCATAATTGAGCTCCTTGATGTCTAGCTCTTGGTAGCTAGTGACTACTTGTAGTGCTTGAAAAGTATGGTGTACTTTTCCATTGTCTTTCATGCCTTGCTTACCACTGTTGATTGTAATGGCATTGAGATGGAGTGCAAAAGAAATCGCAAGTGGTTCAAGGTGACAGGTCTAACCATAGGCGAGGCGAGCTCCCTAGGTATGTCCTTCCCTTGATGTGCCCTGAACAATTGTGGGGAATGTACAAAGGGCTAGGGAATTAGGGACGGAGCCAGCCGACCAAGGTCACTGGGCGTACCTAATTTGAGGACCCCTAGGTGTGGTGCTGTGATCGTGTGTGTTTTTCTTTTTCTTGTTCTTTTTCTTTTTTTCTTTCTTTCTTTCTTTATTTCTTTTTTTTCTTTTATTTTCTTTTCTTTTTTCATTTTTTTCATTTTTTCATTTTTTTGTGGGAAAAGTGAACACAATCAATGCCATACATTGAGACTGTTAGCCTTTCATTTGGATTGAGAAATGCTAGGATTCAAAGGCTATGAAGAATTGATATTACAGAGATGATTGTATCACCAGCCTTGATGCTAGAGGAACTGTTGTTGGGATGAAGAGATACACTTGAGATTTTGCAAACCTCTTTATAACATGTGAGACATCGAACAATTGAGGTAGCACTTGGAGTGAGCTGTGCATGGACAAGGGCAGAGCATCTTGCGAATTGAATCTTCGATGATGAAGAGACGTTCACCCTTGTTGAGAGCGTGGCTCTTGCCCGAACATAGAGTTTAGCCAAGAAGGAGGAGGTAATCGATGATTATGCTTTGGCCATGCTCAGCTGCAATATGTGCTTTTTCTGCAAAGGTGTCCTTGGGTTCTCATCCAGTGGCGTTTCTGTCATGGCTTTTGTTTCTTGGTATTCCTGTCACTTCCTCCATAATGGTTATTTGTGGGGTTGGTGGTCTTGTGGTGACTTGGATATTCAATGCCTCTAGACCTTGACCTGTGTCATTCTGCATCCACTTGTCACTTTGTGAGAGTATATGCTCACTTGTGTTAAGTACATCGAACCAATGCAATCATGTTAAGACATAATTTTTCAGAATGCTATGATGCCTATCCCATTACTTGTTAAGATCGCATACATTAACAGTAGGTGAAGGAAGTGTGTACAAGTGGGGATCTTGGCCCTTTACTCATCAAAAACAAAAAGTTATGGCATGATGACTTGCCAAGCTACTTGTACATCATAGAGGCTTAGTCAATAGGTACGAGGCGGGATGAGTTCGGTTGGCTAGGCGACCAGGGCAGTGTTGGTGCGGGGCTCCCGTGAGGGTGGGCACGAGACATGTCGGCTGGGACATGAATGGTGTAGTCCCGAGCCTCGACCGTTTCCAAAATGTCTTTAAACAGTTCATTAAATTCTTCCCTATCCCAAGGTGCCTTTTCTCTTCGCGGGCACCTGGTGCCCGAGAGTGCGTTGGGGGTCTGTGCAACTAGCATTGCCACATTGTGTGCGCCTCCTTGAGCATCCGCTCCCCTGGCCCGCGGATTCTTCAGCCTTTGTCCAAGGCGGTGTCGCTTAGGGTCGTGTCTCTTGGCGTACCTTTTAAGAGTGGGCACGTAACGCACCGGCGGAGGGGCATGTGCTGCCTGTTCCGTCGGCTACGGAGAGCATCCTTGCAAGCTAGCTGCCCTTGGTTCTCCATGTTTTTCTCGCGGGGGGCCTGTAAGATGAAAATCAAGGATTAGGATTTGTTACATGATAAGACTGTCAAGATTGTGGGAGAGAAGGAAGGAGTCTCGCTTGAAGCTTTCTTGCTTGCACAATGGGGGAAGACACACAAGGGTGGAGGCTGAAAACAATTTTCCTCTTCTTAGTTGTGTAAGCCAAAAAGAACTCAAGTACAAAGAAATAGAAGAACCCTATATATGGGTCTCAAACCAAACTCAACTAACTAAGGTGGCATACTAACTGAGCCACGAACTAGAGTAGATAAGGATAGCTATCATGTAGCTATTATTCATGGGCGGTGTACCAACCGCGTCTGCAACTGACAAGTCAGTGACATAAATACACAACGGTCACCCTGGCATATCACGAGTGGAGCTCGATATCTCAACATTCATATGTAAGGGATTATAGTGCAGATTATCAAGCGCATAGGACGAGAAGGTGAGGGGTGGGGCATGCAATGCTTGTGGTAGAGGGACGGCCCCCGTGATGTATATTTAGCCTCCTGCCATTAGTAGATCTTGGCTCATGCCAAGTTACGTCGGCTGGTGGTCATGAATTTAGGCAGGGCTCAACCTTGGAAGGATAGATCGAAAAGGGAAGAAGGTGTATAGAAAAGGACTACACCCTGTCTACACCATCAGAGTTGTTGATCAAGGCTTCCTATGGCGGTAATGTGGGTTGCATGCCCTTCACTTGGAGGTGGGGAAGGTCACACGTCTTTTAAATGCATGATGAGAGGAGGACTTGAGAAGCTTAGCCTGTCAGACCCAACTCTTCTCCTTGCGCTTGACTATCATTGCTTGTGTGTGTTGATATTGTTTATACACGGTGACACAAAAATCAGTGTTTATTTATATACATATTTATGAATCCATGTCACTTCATGAGGATAAGAACCAATTGTAGAACTCGGGGTTGTACTGGAGCGTGGCACATGCATCTAGCACTCATGGCAGCTTACTTAGTACCGATAGATATTTTGCCACATCAAGCAGCATGGACCCTTGTTCGAGTCTACTGGCAACATGTAGCTCCTCCTCAGTGAGAACCTTATCCAACAGAGAGTTTTCTTGGCTAGGTTCAGCCAAGTCTGTACCCCGAATGGTAGTCAGCACTCGAAGGGAAGTTGGTGCCACATAGGTTGGGTCCCTTTGGGATCGCCATTTGGCCAATCTCTCCTCAGAGACTATCATGATCTGAGCCCCTAGTTCAGCCACTATAATGCAACGTTCGCACCAACGCTGCTCAAATTGACTATGGCCTGCTGACAATCGCTTTAGTTGCTCTATGTCTACGAGATTCGTTCGGCAGAGCACTTCATTGAACGTGACGGTTAAGCGCAGTTCGTTAGCGTCCTCGTCAGAGATGAGTTGCAAGCATTCATGTAGGAGCCTACTATAGTGCCCATTAAGGTGTTCCTGCTCTTCCCAAGATAAAGGGAAGGGAAAGTAATCTCCAAGCTGCTCCTTGGAGATTGTGCCCATGTCCGCAAGGATGTAAACGCGTTCAAACACCTTGAGCTTAGCATCCAACTCAGTTAAGCATTCTGCGACACTTCTATGTTCAACGAGGGCTTGCTCGGTTGCTATTTCATGCAAGGTTCTAGGAGGTTGCCTAGGCTTTAGCATAGCTGGGAGTTCAGGCCTATATGAGCAAGATTAGTCAACACTAGGATTTCTCATGCTCTTGGGGTTTCCTTGTTTCTCTTGAGGCTTCGTTATTGCGTCATGGTTTTCCTTGGGTGTGATTGGTGTGAATTCGTCACCCTGTCGTGACAGTGTTATATCCACTCTTGATTGGTCGATGCGAGTTCTATTGTTGGTGGATTGAGTGTTGAAAGAAACTATTGATGGCAACGGTTGCTTTGATTTTTTAGAGCACATGGATGTGACTGAGGTTTCATTGCTATTAGGAGAGACATCAATGGGTTCATTGGTGGATGGACTTGATGCTTTATTCCCCAGGTCTCCAGCACTCTTTGTCCCAATGTCCTTGGGGTCGACAACCACCTGCAACTGTTGTTGTTTTCACTGCTTCCTCCTCTTTTTCTTGGTCAGTGCAGGTGCATCTAGCATCTCGGGACATCGAGCTATATCGACCGTTGATGTGCTTGGTCAGGCCTCAACATTTCCCTTCTCTAGAGGGTCCTCATGGGACCTAGTCGTGGCCTGCGGAGTAGCCTTGCCAGGTTGCATGGGTACAACTGTCTCCCTTTTGGGGGAGTCTAGCTCTTCCACCCATTACCCTGTGCTTAAATCCTCCATCCCAGGTTTTAGGCACTTTGGAAGTGCTGGAGTTGTTACAGAGGTAGGTCGCGACACCTCCTTCACAGGTAAACCACTAAGGACACGTTCCGCAAGGGGCTTTGTCATCATGGCCAAGGGCTGTGACTGCTGTGATCCTTGATTTGCAGTAGTAGCAACTAGTTCAGTGGACTTGCTACTATTGGTGGATTGCGGCGTCAAGTCCTTAGGGAAATTGGAAGTGGTCGTTGCTCTTAGAGCATTCACTTGTGTAGGTCAAGTATCGGTTGAGCTAGCCACCTTAGGTTGCATAGGCATATCCTTGGGCCGAGAGCTACAGATGGTGTCATGTTCCACCTCTTGGACATTTGGAAGCTTAGATGGAGATGGAGATTTGGATTGAGTAGCCCCCCTTGACGACTGCTATTGTGCTTCCTGTGTCCGTTTGGCAAAAGAGAGTGTAGGAGATCTAGGACTCTTAAGTGGACTTGGCACGGGTTGAATGATTTGCTCAAGGCTATTAGACAATTGTGCCATTTGTTTTGTTGAGCAATTAGCCATCTCACAAGTAGCGTGGTGCCTCTGATGCTCCTTATTCTCTTGGGGAATCAAAGGCTCCTTGGGCACTAGTGGCTTTAGCATATCCTCAACGATTACATTTGACGTCTACTTGTCAAGCACACTAGGCTGAGGATCTACCCTCCAATTGGTCCCGTTGGGTTTCTTGATTTCGACCATGAGGGGCTCGGTCACTCCACTGTTTTTGACTTGGGACTTGGTTTTTCATTTAGATCTCCTCCTACGCTTCTTTGCTCTTGATACGTCTTGGCCTTCAGTCGACAAAGGAGGTTTAACAGGGGGTTTTGGTACCCAAATCCATGGGTTGCCTGCGTAGTACCCTTGAGCACGTAGCAACGCTTTGGATATCCATCGCGACGTTGTGCTGACCCTCCATCGATGCCTGCGTCTACAAGGCTTGGGCTTATTTTGGGGTCTTCTACGATATTTGTAAGTCCAAAGCCCGCCCTTGGCATTGTCTCTTGACCTTCTTGTTTCAGGCCTGGCCACACTCACTGGTTCTCGTTGTTTGACCTGTGCCTACATCAGTTTTTCCAACAAGTCCTTGCTCTCTTTAGTAGGCTTGAATATTACGTCAGCACCTTCCTTGCCTTTCCCTCGAGGTTTGATGAGGTCACCTTTGCTAAAGGTTGTGACTATCCTCACACCGGTAGTGTCAGGTGTATCCTCTGTGCTACATAGTCAGCCTCACATTTGGTCTCCCTTTTGAAGGGTCTTCCTAGGAGGGTTTCCTTACCATATTTAGCACTATTTGGAGGAACATGAAATAGGATAGGCAAGCTTTCAGTTTCAATTGTTGCAAGGATATTGCATTTCCCTATGAGTGCTTGTGGGTGTCCCCCATAAGGGGTAAGAGTTGCACTAGTCGGTTGAGCTCTGGTTGGCCTAGTAGGGTCCATGATTCATAGGTCAAGATGTTAAAATCTGCTCCTTCATAAATCAAAGCATCAATAGTATGCTCTCTTTTCGCAGTGAGTTTGACCCTAAGATAAGCAGGTGGTACTATGTCTTCATCTTCCTGGTCTTGGCTTGTAAATTTAAGCCTTCTGACAGATGCCTTTGAGTCCCTAACTGCACAGTTAGATGTGGATTCTCTACTGAGGTCTTGGGTCGTTTGTGCAGCGCTACTCAAGGTACATCTATCATTAGGACTGTCATATCTAGTCATCCTTGCATTGATAGCTTAATGATGTTGCATTTTGCTCTAACTAGACATGGTTTGAACACAATGTCTTTGTGTTCTCGTGGTGTGGCCTTTTTGCCCTGGATGGCTAGATTGGCCCGTTGAGGTTCTAGGGTCTCTGTTTCTCTTTGTTCGGGTATGGGCTTTTGGTTGCTCTTTTACAAGTGAGGATCCATGCTCGTGGGTAGAGCCATTACTACACTAGGGTCTAATTTGGAGGACCTGTCATGACGCGCGTTTTCCCTCCAACCTACTTGGGGGAGGTGCGGAGGGGACAGAGCCCCCTCTGCAAGGGTCCGGGGGGGCAGTCCCCCCCGGCCCGCAGGGCCATTACGGTAAAAGCTATGCACAATTTGGAGGACTGATTATAGCCAAATTTTGAACCACGTGCTCTAAATTTTAGCCCAGTGATGGATCTGTGATGTGCTCTACGTAGCCTTTGGGGTCAATCTCGGGGTTTAGATGTGTCAAAATTTATGTTCAAAATACTTGTCTGATTTTGACAAATTTCTGTATGATTCTCAGATGTCCAATTTTCAGGAGTTCGATTATCAGAATCGGACATCTGATTTTGGGTGGTCTGATCAGCCCAGTGGTTCGATTTTGGTCACGTCCGATTCTGGGAGTCTGATCGAAAAAGTGGTCCGATTCTGGGAATCGAATCGGACAGGGTGGGTCCAATTGCCTCGATCGGACGAGCGTCCAATCGGATAGGTTGGTCCGAGTGGTCCGAGTCCGAGTGTTCAAGTGGTCCGATTTCCAAAATTGGACAGGTTGGTCTAAGTGGTCCGATAAGACAGGATTGTCCAATCGGACGGTTGTTCTAGCGTCCGAGTCTGAGTGGTCCGATTTCCAAAATCGGAGATGTTGGTCGGAGTGGTCCGATCAGACAGGATGGTCCGATCGGACGGTTGTCCAAGCATCTGATTATGGACTGGTCCGATTCTAGACTGGTCCGTTGGTCCAATTCTGGACTGGTCCGATTCTGGGACTCGGACAAGCTGGTCTGACTATGCGGCCGACGGTCTGCGAGTTGCACGCGATGCCTCTAGGCTGACGTCTACTACACCGAATCGTCTAGCGCCTTCCAGATAGGTGCAAGACACTACAAGGGAATGCTAGACATGCCTGGAATCACTATGATGCTCGAATCAAATGGCATTACAAGGATCTGTGTGCCTATTTCCTTGTTTTAGCCTGTTATACAGCAACAGAAAACCCTACTCTTTGCTTCTTTTTCTTTGTTTTTTCCTATCCTAAATGCATCCAAATCACAAGTAAATACCTACACTACTCCATCTCACAACATAAATCTCAAAAAATCAAAAAACCTACTTGCCAAGGAGATCGAATATCATCTTCAGCCCCCTCACTTCCTACCTATCTCAAGCACCGATTTGGGGAAAACCCTACTCCAATGCTCGATTCGAAGAGCGCAAGCACTCAAGGCTTGAATCCGTTGGTCTTGGCAACGGAACCAAAATGTGGGAGCTTTCACTCAACCGCCAAGACCCATGGACCACTTATTGCTTCAAGCATTCCAAGCCGAGCACTAATGGCTACCTCTCACATAACCGACGCATCATCCATATCTACGGGTGTAGTGGACTTATCTCCGTGCCGTTCGAGTTATCTCCTCTCCCGCGCACTCTGGTAGCTCCATGATCCAAGTGCAAGCTTCAAGCGAGCTCCATCCTCAAGCTCCAAGCTCCAAGCTCCATTGCCGCGAGCAAGACAAGAGAAGAGAAGAGAAGAGAAGAAGAGAGGAGAAGATGGAGAGCTTCTCCTCCTCGGTCCCTCACCCTCACACACTCACTCCCTCACACTCTCACACTCCCTCTCTCAAGCACAAGCTCAAGCAAGCAAGCAAGAAGAAGAAGAAGAAGAAGAAGAAGAGGAGAGCTACTTTTGGCCACACACAAGAATGAGATTCTCATTCACTTTTCAACTTTATATACAAAACCCTAAATCCCTTTTGGGCGGTCATCCCCTTTTCCCCTTTTTACATGGCCGGCCGTAGCCTAGGCCCTTTTTCCCATTGTCCTTCTATCTTCCTAGCTTCCTTTCCATCGCCCATCTACATTTACAAATTGCACGGGTGAGAGCCCGACGCTCCTTGAATTAAACCATGATGTGCTTGCACTCTTTTACAAAAGTTTTGACTTGCGGTTTTCCTTGTGCGTATTTCTCCCTTATTTAGGACTCTTCTCCTTGTGCGTCTTTGTCTTCCGTTTTCTCTTTGCCTTGGCCTTTGTCTTTGTCTTCTGCTTTAGCTTTTCCGGATTTTCCAACTTTGTTCTTTTGAGGGTTAACATTCATCATGTTTAGAATTATGTTTGTTAATTGTTGAGTGAGACTTCACGTCAGTAGAGAAGAATGGAAGTGGAGGGTCTCTTCATTTGAAATTGGGTATGAGGCACGGAATATGTAATATGTGTCAAGATTGTGGGAGAGAAGGAAGGAGTCTCGCTTGAAGCTTTCTTGCTTGCACAATGGGGGAAGACACACAAGGGTGGAGGCTGAAAACAGTTTTCCTCTTCTTAGTTGTGTAAGCCAAAAGAACTCTAGTACAAAGAAATAGAAGAACCCTATATATGGGTCTCAAACCAAACTCAACTAACTAAGGTGGCATACTAACTGAGCCACGAACTAGAATAGATAAGGATAGCTATCATGTAGCTATTATTCATGGGCGGTGTACCAACCGCGTCTGCAACTGACAAGTCGGTGACATAAATGCACAACGGTCACCCTGGCGTATCACGAGTGGAGCTCGATATCTCAACACTCCCCCTCGAGCTCAATCCCAATTCCTGCACACCAAGCAGGTCTCTGAACTTGCGCAACTTCTCTGCACCCAATGCCTTCGTGAATATGTCAGCAACCTGATCCTCTGTGCTGACATAAACTAGATCAATAAGACCTAGTAAAACCCTCTCTCGCACATAGTGATAATGCACCTCAATGTGCTTTGTTCTAGCATGATAGACTGGGTTATTTGCCAAGTGTATACTACTCATATTGTCACAATAAATGACAACTGGCCCATCTGTAGACTGATGCATATCATAAAGTAGCTTATGTAACCAAGCTACCTCACATGCAGCCGTTGCTGCACCCCTGTACTCAGCCTCTGTGCTCGACAAGGCAACTGTAGGCTGTTTCTTGCTGCTCCAAGTGACTGCAGCACTCCCAAAAGAGAACACATATCCACTGGTAGATCGTCTATCAGAAATGCTACCAGCCCAATCAGCATCAGTGTATCCATGCAACTGTATTTGAACCCCAGTCTCATAAAATAGTCCATACTGCAATGTGGACTTCACATACCTGAGTATGCGTCTAGCCGCATCCAAATGCGGTTTCCTTGGAGCCTACATAAACTGACTTACCAATCCAACAGCATATCTCAAATCTGGCCTGGTAATAGTCATATAAATCAAACTTCCTACTATGCGTCTGTACATAGTAGGATCTTCTAGAAGCTCACCTGCATCTGCGCTCAGCTTCACATTCTGCTCCAAAGGAACTGAAATAGGCTTACAGCCTGTCATCCCATATTTGGACAGCATGTCCAATCCATACTGCCTCTGCAAGAGCTGTATCCCACTTGGTGATCTAATCACCTCAATGCCCAAGAAATAACGCAGCTCTCCCAAATCCTTCATCTCAAACTTCTGCTTCAATAGCATTTTCACATGAAGGATATCTTCATCACTGTCACCTGTCATAATCAAATCATCAACATAAATGACAAGTAGCATAATACCTTTCTCTGTTTTTCTCACATAAAGTGAGAAATCTGCCTTGGAAATCTGAAAGCCAATAGTGACAAGATACTGTCCTATCTTGTCAGACCATGCTCTAGGTGCTTGCTTCAAGCCATACAAGGCTTTCTTCAACCTGCAAACAAACTCAGGATGAACATCATGCACATAACCTGGTGGCTGCTCCATATAGACCTCTTCTTGCAAGTCACCATGCAAAAAGGCATTCTTTACATCCATCTGATGTAAAGACCATTCCTTTGATGCAGCCATAGCAATGACTGCTCTTACGGTTGCCATCCTTGCAACTGGACTGAATGTTTCTTCATAGTCAATGCCATATGTTTGTGCATACCCCTTGACTACTAATCTTGCCTTGTATCTGTTCACAGAACCATCTGCATTGTGCTTCACCTTATAAACCCACTTACAGCCAATTGCATTCTTACCTTTAGGCAAAGGTACCAATTCCCATGTAGCATTTGCTTCCAAGGCATCCATTTCTTCATCCATGGCTTTCTCCCATTTTTCTTTTCCCATGGCTTGCTCAAAAGAAGTGGGTTCTGGTTCCTGTATCACCTTGACCATATATGCATAGTGAATGGCTGTAAATCCATCATATTTCAGCCTATCCACAGGATACCTAGCTCTCGTAGACCTGCGCAAAGTAGGTTCACTCCCAGGTGCTCTCAAAACATCCCTGGTCTTCCTTACTCCAGGTGTAACAATAGAAGGAATACCCAACTCATCATCAATGCTCTGCTCTGAGCCACTGGATTCACCATCCACATAAGAGTGACCTGCATTCACATCAAACATGGGCTGATCAACTTTCTCTTTTCCTTTTCGTGATACCTGCATACCACTATCTGCATTGCTTTGAGAAGAATCTCCTGATCTCAATCTGCCTGTCCATGGCGAAGAATGTGAACCACTGCTAGAGGACGCTCCAGGTCCACTAATATTTTGTGACTGCTGCTGTGAATTTTGTGCAGCATTACCATTTTGTGCATCTACATCATCAATCACATTTACTGGTTTATACCAGCTACTCATCTCATCAAAAACAACATCTCTGCTCACTGTAAACTTACGAGTAGAAGGGTTATAGCATCTATACCCTTTTTGCTGCAGAGAGTAACCAATAAAGATGCACTTCTCAGCTTTTGGATCCAACTTGGATCTCAGCTCATCTGGCACATGTACATAGGCAATGCAACCAAAAATTTTCAAATGAGAAATATCTGGTTTCCTACCAGTATACCTCTCCTCTGGAGTCATTCCATGTATTGCTGCAGTGGGAGTCCTGTTCATTATGTAGACTGCTGTAGCAACTGCTTCAGCCCAATAAAAATCTGGCAAGTCTTTTTCATTGAGCATGGCACGAGATACCTCTCCAATATGCCTGTTTTTCCTTTCTGCAATTCCATTTTGTTGTGGGGTATAACTGCATGAATATTGCTGCTTTATGCCATGCTCCCGCAAGAACTTTGCAAACTCATTTGAGAGGTACTCTCCCCCTCCATCTGACCTCAGGCATTTTATTTGCAGACCTGTTTCTTTTTCAGCCATAGCTTTAAGGGTTTTGAAATGCCCAAAAACTTCACTTTTCTTTTTCATAAAATACACCCAAACTTTTCTGCTATAGTCATCAATAAAAGTGACAAAATAATGACAGCCTCCAAGAGATGCAGCTTTAGTAGTCCACACATCAGAGTGGATTAATTCCAATGGCTTCTCACTCTCTTGAACATGTCTAGGAAATGGTTTCCTTGCATGTTTTCCAAACTGACAGGCTTCACATACCTTATGCATTTCTCCAACCTTGAATTTGGGCAATCCTGCAACAATATTTTGGGCCTGCATTGATTTAAGTCGCTGTACATTAACATGACCAATGCGTTTATGCCAGATATCAATATCTGCAACTACACCGGTCCCATGTGCAAACATTGCTGCACTCAATTCAGACATGTCTGCATCCAATGTAAACATTCTGCCCTTCTTCTTTCCTTTTGCTATCAAGCGACCTTTATTTTTCATATCCTCAACAAAGCATCCATGAGGATTAAATCTGACCTGCAAGCCCTGTTCAACCATTTGACCAACTGAAACCAGATTCTTGGTGATATTCGGGACATGAAATACATCGGACAGGTATTTCTTTTTCCCACCCTGCATAGACAAGGGAATTTTTCCAATCTGCACAATAGGATGTGCAGTATCATCACCAGTCTCCACAAATCCTGGTTTTTCCATTTTCCTTGCATCCTCCATCCATTCTGCATGACCTGTCATGTGGTTTGATGCACCTGAGTCAACATACCATACATCATTGCTTTCTTCTGCACTTGTCATAGAATTGTTCATGTGCTGCACCATGAACAAATGCTCATTTCTGTCATCACCCTGTCTACTAGAAGATGCATAATTCCCTTGTTGCAGTTTTCCATTCATGATGTCATTCTGCTTTTTATAGCAGTCTTTAGCCATATGACCCATTTTACCACAGTAGTAGCATTCAACATTACTGTTTGCATTTTGGCCTCTTTGCCATCCACCACGACCTCTTTGGCTCCCCCTGCCTCTAGAGTTACCACGTCCTCCTCCATAGGACTGGTTTTCTTGAGTTTGCTGCATATTCTGATTTCTGCCACGGCCTCCAAATCGGCCTCCTCTACCTCTGCCTCTACCTCTTCCAGCATTTGAGTAGAAGACAGCTTCTTTTGAAGTTCCTCCTGAAGAAGATGCACCACCATTTCTCTGTTCCTCAGAAATTAGAAGAGCAATCAACTCCTCAAAATCAGGAAATCTTTCACGAACTGAAATGGATGTCCGAAACTGTGCATAATCCTTTCCTAGACCATTCAAGGTCACGGAAACTAAATCATCATCTTCCACTGGCGACCCAATGGAAGCAAGTGCATCTGCAATCTTCTTCACCTTCATGTGGTAGTCGTTGATGCTCATACTTTCTCTTTGCACATTATGCAACTCTTGCTTGAGCTGCATTTTCCTGGCTTGCGTATTTGTGCTATACATTTTTGATAAAGTATCCCATGCCTCCTTTGGCGTACTTGCATCCTGAATATGCACAATCATAGAGTCTGAAATACTGATAGACAGCCAATACATAACTTTCCTGGCTCTCTCATGCCATGTTTTAAATGCCTGCATTTGTTGTTGATTGGGAACATCAGGAAGAACTGGTTCTTCTTCATTTCCTGCAACAAATTCCCAATATCCTTTTCCCATAAGGAAATTCGTCATTCTAAACTTCCATGCCTGGAAGTTGTTCTTGTCAAGCTTTTCAGTGACAATCTGTGAAAGAGAATCAGACGCCATTACAGAATACTGCAAGAAATTCTGTCACTGCAAAAAACACAGCTTCACCCTCACAAGGGCAAATCTGCAAAACTGGCGAAAGTGGTATTTGACCACACAGTCACTTCCTAGTGACGATTTTGCATAAACAGGAACCAAGGATGATTCTGAAACTCCCAATGTCTCTGCGCACAAGCATACGATGCAATTTCTACAGTAACTTTTCACCGACCTGTAGAACAGTGGTCGCACAGCATAAAACTGAGCCTTTTCTTGAGTGCGTGCAGAAAACTTCCGTCTGCAAAACAGGCCCCGAAATGGCCTCAAATCAAAAAAACAAGGTCGCTAGGGGCTAAAGCCCTCTCCCGCAGCATATACTGCCCTCTTGCTTCACCGCGAAGGGCGTCTCAACCTGAGACAATGCACTCCTGCAATTTCCGGCTGTGCTACCTGCAAAGATCTGCTCCCAAAACAGGAAATGAAAGCAACACTGCTCCTCTTACCAGACCACCGCGAGCTTGGCTTGCTTTCTTGAGCTCCTTACCACGAACAAGGCTCTGATACCATGTCAAGATTGTGGGAGAGAAGGAAGGAGTCTCGCTTGAAGCTTTCTTGCTTGCACAATGGGGGAAGACACACAAGGGTGGAGGCTGAAAACAGTTTTCCTCTTCTTAGTTGTGTAAGCCAAAAGAACTCTAGTACAAAGAAATAGAAGAACCCTATATATGGGTCTCAAACCAAACTCAACTAACTAAGGTGGCATACTAACTGAGCCACGAACTAGAATAGATAAGGATAGCTATCATGTAGCTATTATTCATGGGCGGTGTACCAACCGCGTCTGCAACTGACAAGTCGGTGACATAAATGCACAACGGTCACCCTGGCGTATCACGAGTGGAGCTCGATATCTCAACAATATGAGTAAGTGTTGAATGCATGGACTTAAGTTAGTGGAAATCTGGAAGGATTTGTAGCCAAGAAAATGATGAATCAAAGTTTCTAAAGTTTGAAGCTCCCGCAACTCTTCATCAATGCAAGATTGTGCTTTTGGAATAGAGAAGTTGTGTTTATTGTGTATAAAGCATGTAGAAATTTAGGACTATAGACTGTGCAGAGCTATTTCAAGGAAGAAAATCAAGAAATTTGATTCTGAATTGTTCTGAAGAATTATAGATTGGAAAGAGAGCTACAACTTTCCTTTTTGAAGCTTGGCAATTTGATGTCTGGTTAGAAAGTTATGAACTATTATGTGTAATGCTTCATGAGGAAATTTCTGTGCTCTATGAGGAAATAAGTGAATTTAGCAGCATCTACATCACCAACTCGGTTTCCCATGAAATTCATCATGATTTTCCATTGCTATATCAGTGTAAAATTTTTCTTTGATGTAGTAGTGGAATGTCTACAATAGTGAAATGCTTGAAGCGTTGAATGGGCACAAAAATTTACTATGTAAAGCTTTGATTACCCGTATATTTGGTTTGTGTTTATGTGTGCTCTGAGGAAAGAAGAACATAGAGGGTCTACAATTGATTTTTTACTTCTTTAAGCAATCACGCTTTATGTAGCAGTTTGTTGCATGGGATTGCCATCTGTAAAAAATAGAAATTGTGTGAATCTGAAAGCTCGTGTTGTCAAAGTTTCTACCATGGTTGTTTCAATTTCAAATTCTCTCTAAAAGTGGTAAAATCTGAGCTTGAAGATTTGAACTGTTTAAGTGTTGAGGTGAAGTCTCAGTGAGGAGTGAGTGATCGGGAATTTCGGATCATGTGTTCAATGGTGTTGTTTTGTGGGTTTTGTGGAGGGAAGATACTCAATCTTTATCCTGTGGTGTTGTCTTGGGGGTTGTCAGAGGTCGACTACCCAATTCACCTACTATAGATTGGTGCACCCCACTGAGGATCTCCCGTGTTGAAGATCTCTTTCTGATCTTATCGGTTGGGAATTGTAAGGTTTGGAAACCAACCTGTACACAAACGCAAGTATGGCGGCTTTTGGATATGAATCCTTCTTTGGTACTGAAAATGAAGATGCTAATCAGTTTATCAAGAGATTGGAGTGGATGGCTTACCAAGATTGAAGGGACACTGATGCAGATAAGCTTCAAATGATCAACATGTTGCTTGAAGGTTCTATAAGATTATGGTAGACTTACTAAATGAAGAGACAAGGGCAAATTCAAATGAAGTTAAAAATGAGTTCCTTACAAGGTTTGGAACTAAGAAAACTCTTGAGAGTTTATGGAAATCTTTGGAAAAGATGTTTCAGGGAGAAAATGAGGAGCTATCTAAATTTACTGTGAGATTTGAAGCAAAATGGATAGAAATTGCACAGAGTATGGAGCAACCTCCCATGATGTTTTTGAAAAAGGACAAGTTTTTTTCATTGCTCAAACCTAAAATTAGAGAAAAGATTTTGATTAAAGACCTTGATACATATGAATATGCAATCAAAATAGCCAAAGAAAATACAATTGAGGTTGGATCAATCAATAGGTATTGTTGTGCATGCATTTTTACAGCCTAATCAGATTGACACTGCTGCACGAAATTCAGGACAACAAGCTGTAAATCTTCATGGGGCATTTGAAAGAGTAGAGAATGGGACTCAACAAGGCCATATGAAATCAGATGATGATGTGATTAATAAATTGCATGAACAATTGGAAAATCTAAATTTGAACATGATCCTATTTCAGGCAAGGCAGCCTCAAATGCAACCTAGATTTAGAGGACCTTCAAGGAATAGATGGGAAAACTTTGAATGCTTTAGTTGTAGAGAGAGAGGTCATATTGCTCTTGATTGCCCTTATCCAAGAAGAATAGGAAGGGAGATGTATCCCATGCCACAAGGGAGGGCTAGGCAAGATGCTAGACCTCAACATGAACAAAGGTCACTTGAACCAGCTAGGCAATAGTTGGAAAGAAGACCTAGTGAAGGCATATCGGGTATGAATTTGATCAAAACCAGCATGTCTAATGATGGGGAAAATGCAGATGTTTTTGCTAACAAGAGAGTCAGAGAGAGGGATACTGAAATTAAAACTAAAAGGGCATCAAGGATTAAAAAGGGAAAACAAGTTGCAGATGATCCAGAAACCAGCATGAAAGCTAGACCACAAAGGAAGATTCAAATGGGGGACTTTGCTTTGGGTGTCAATCAAGTTCCTTACAACCTGCTTGAAGACTTAAAAGGTAAAAAGGCTGATGTTACATATGGTTAGCTACTACTAATGAACTCATCTCTGAGGAGGCAATGGCATGGTTTGGTTAACATCAGGAAAGGAAAAACCCAAACTGGGCATGTTGGAGTGGTATACCTATTTGATGTAAAAGACATTATACATGTCATGGATGCATGGATACATGGAAGGAAAACTGATCAAGTTTATGTTGATGGTGGTCTGCAAGTTTGTGTAATCACTGAAGAAACAATGTTGCAAATGCATCTTAAAATGACAAGGAAGTCATTGTTTAAGGTTAAAATGGAAAATAGCTCAAAAGTGAATTTTTGGGAGTCATTGAGAACTTGGAGATCAACATTGGAGGCCAAAGAGCATGTTTGGATTTCCATGTTATGCATGAAAAAATTGGGGCATATCCTCTCATTTTGGGACGACCATGGTTGATTGGTATGAGATCCAGACAAGACTAGTATAGAGGTCAATCGGAACTCTATCTAGAAAAGCCAATTCATAAGAGGGTGATCTTTGACATGAAAACAGGGTTCGCCATTCAAAGTAGATATGAAAGTGATGTTGGAGGTGATAAAAGTAGTGATTCATAAAATTCCAACCTTGATGAGGAAGATAGAGAATGGGAAGCTAGCTTACGCTCTAGGGATGTTGACCTCTTTGGGTTGTCAATCCAGGGTTCAAAAAGAGAGGAAAAAGTGGTAAATGTTGCTGCAGGAAGTATAGACTTCAAGTAGGAAACTTGTGATCAGCAACCTGAAATGAATATTGGACTACTTAAGCTTATGATTATGTTGGGAAATGACTTGTGACTAATGATGAAAGAGATGAATATTCAACCATTTTTCAGAAATACCCAAAATTGTTTACTAAAAAATATCACCAAACAACTGAGGGGTATTAATAGCACTATGCACCATATCAAATTGAAAGAAGGGTGTAAACTAGTGGCTCAAAAACTTAGAAGACTTGGTACAATTCAAGAAAATGTACTTAAAGCTAAAATTCAGAAGTTGCTTGATGCAGAATTTATCTAACCTATTGATGATGTAGAGTGGGTGTCTCATGTCGTAATCAAACCAAAGAAGAATGGAAAGTGAAGAGTATGCCTCTTAATGCAGCTACTAAGAGGGACTACTATCCTTGTAACATGTCCACTTGTATCTTCAGGACACATCTTAGCAGTCCATCGGAAAGGATGTCTAGAAAGCTCCGCCCGGCACTCCCATGGAATGTTACGGGGTTTGCGATCTAGGGCTTTCCGCGTCTGCCACATAGCGAAAGTATTCCGGCCGTTCCCACTTAGGATCGACCTGAATTAGGGTTTTCCTTTTTGGTCATTTCCTAATGGCAACTAGCGTCGGACCCAAGCGAACTACTTTACGCAGAAATGCCAGGTTCGAAGCGGATCACTTGGTTCAAGGAGAATGGGAAATGAGAGGGATGCAAAGCTCAACCTCTCTGCCATAAGGCATAGTCCCATTCCGTTCCCCTAAAACAGCGTAAATCGGTTTCAATCATAACTCTAGGTCAACGATTTTATTGTTCATATTCTTGACGATCTTCCTGCTATCCATCATGATTTGAGAAAAGTTCTCGACCAACCGGGACCACCCATCTGTAGGATGGACCTATGGCCCATCCTATGCACTTTCCTCGGGTTGTTTTAGTTATTTAATTACCTAACACATTAGTTGGACATATAACAACTAGCTTCTTTAATTAACCCATTAGGCACTGGTTCCTTCACGTAATCTTATCACTTGACATAGAAAAACAATATCAGACAAGTTCCTTATTAACAGGTTATCATATTTATCTTTGAAATACAAAGAGTCCAGCCCGTAGGCTTATCCTCAATCCTCCCGAAGGCTATCCAGCAATCCACAGGGATCACTAATCCAAGTTTCCACCTGTAGACTAGTATGCGGGCCTCGAGATCCAATCCCGAGTCACGCTAGCCTCTTGTGCAGAGCCCAGAAGGAGAGGGATTTATGGCCAAAGCCCCCCTTGGCACCCAAGCGTCCTCCTACTCCAAGTAGCGCTCGACGGAGAGACCTCTCGCGGCGGGTTTGGGCGTGGTCACCAACCCCCTTGGTAAGGGTGAGACAGGCAGTCGGGGGTAACTAAAGCTGCCTCTCCCTTCAGGCCTTCAACCTGAAGTATAGAATATCCATTTATCTTTTAATTCATTGATCAAACAAAGTCAAACGGTACTCTAGAATCTGTAGCAAGCACAAACTTTCCATTGATCGTTTTTGTTGGCAAACTGCTAAGGAATGAATCCTTCCTTTCGAATGCAACCAGCACTCGATCCGGGATGACTTGCAACTTGGCAAGATCCCTTATATCCTGGGTTAGGGCGTACCCTATTAACCTGACTTGGTCAAACTTTAAGTTCATCAGTTATTTCAGTTTATCGGCTGGTCTTTAGTTTCTAATCAATCTTCTTTACTCAAGAAAGACACTAAATTAGGATGATTATTCATCCTCTTGCAAGATAACTTGCGTAAGGACTTGCCAACCTCATTGCAAGAATTTGGCCATTCCCTTGTGATCCAATCACAAGATCATATGACTCTGCAATTGCTGCGCAAGTGTCGCATCGAACCATGAGACTTATTCTACTCATTGACGGAGTCACAAGACAATTTGTTCCTGATTACGTTAGGCTGACGTTGTCAGTCCTAGAGTTCCAATTTCCATCTCGTAAGATTCTTAGGGACAAACCCTAGTTCACTTTCCAATTACATTTTCATTGTCCCTACATTCAGTGAATGTGGGCAAGTATTTAAGGTATAGGAATATCAGTTTTAACATTACGTACAATTAGGTAACGTGTTAGTTTCCTAGTGAATTTCTTGGAATTCAACTCTTTCTAAGCGAGTACTCCACCGTTTGGGTGTTTTAGGTTCATACCAATTTGGCTAACTCTAGAAACTAATTACGTGGTCATTTCCACATGACTCCTCGTCTATGCGTAAATTACTCTTTTAACCTTAACTTATCGATTAAGGCCATGCATAGGTTAGGTTAATTCCAACTAATCTTCTTATCATTTTGTGAACAAAATTCATGCTAAACAAGCAACCTTTTCCTTGATAATTTATGTAGTTGACCAACGATAATTTCCTAGATTTATGCATTGTAAGAATCATTTCATTCTTTGCACTTTCCATGATGATTCATTGTGAAGAGGATATGGGTTAATAGTGCGATATGCAGTTTATACATCTAGGCTTAAACGAAGTATACTATTTTAATGGACAATAATCTAGTTTATAATTCATCTCAATGCATAAAGCTATTTGCTAGAAATGTATTTATGCTTTCTTTAATTTGCATGTTTCATTTAAAAGTATTGATGACTAAGTTCCTCCGTTGTGAGCATCTAGGACAAAAAAATATCCTATTTCTAACAATTAACCTTGCATGATTGAATTACAACAATATCAAATAAAAATTAGGAAGGAAAACCTAGGATTGGGGTGAGATGTCCACGTGGATGCCCGGAGATGGCCTTCCCATGGTTGTGCCTTGGACTTTCTTAGGAGGCATTTCCGTCATGGAAGCAGCTTTACAACTCCTTTTTGATATTCCACCGTGGCTCTCTTTTGCAATAACTTGCATCGTCCGTCGAAAGTAGTTTTAGAAGGCTCCCTCCTTGAAGTAGGGATTTCGAAAGAAGGGGTGTTTCAAAATCTTTTGCGGATAAGACCCATTAAAGCCATGGGAGGGGCTTAATGGCCTTGTAATGACTCGCACAAATGAGGAATGAAAAGGTGTGGAATCCCTCACGAGACTTTTTGAGTGGAAAAGGAAGGTGTCAAACAACCCTTAACATTCCTCTTTCTTTTACGTGTGGGAAAAGAAACACGGTGCGGGAGAGTTCCAAGGGGTATTTTTGCATGGCCTAAGGGGGATTTTAACAAAGCATGGGGGAAGAAAGAAAGGTTATTTGGAGTAACCTTTTATGGGGGGAAAAACCCTAAGGGGGAAACTCCAAGGAAAAAGTAACCTTATAGGTTATAAATAAGGGTCTAAGGACCCTTAGACAAGTTTGGAGGAAAGGGTTTCAAGAGGCCACGGGAAGGGGTTTCAAGATGCCTCAAGAGAAGGGAGGCTAGAAGAAATTTTTAAACAATGGGGGCCAAAGGAAAGGTTTCCAACAACCATGAAAAAAGGGGCTTAAGGGGGTTAAAACACGGGGGTGTGTGGGGGTATCAAGAGGCACAAAAAGGGGGGCTTATGAAGCTCCTTTTAAGAAGCTTCTAGGAGATTCTACGTGTGGCAGGAGGGAAAAAGACAGTGGAAATATGGACGGCGTGCTAACGAAGTGGTCGCGGCCTGCGATGGCGGAGGCCAATGATAGCCTGGCGATACTCGGTGTCTCCACCTCTCCCCTCTTGCAACAATAACGACAACCTCTCTATCTCCCTCATGATTTCGGAATGGCGGTAGCACTCCTTCGTCCTCTCCCTTCGTACCTTCACTGCTTGGTTTAAATAGGAGGGGAGGGGGATCCTCCCTCTCCTACACGGCAGCATGCATGGCCTCAGCACCTACATGGGCACCATCGTGCTGCATTCCGTGGCTTTCCTCCTTCCCCTCCAGCGCGACGTCAGTTGGGGGAGAAGGAGGGGATTAAAAAATTTTTAAAAAATTTTCCCTTATCCTTTTTAAAACCGGTTTAATTCAGGATGTTACATTCTCTCCCCCTTAGAGAAATCGAGATGTCCTCATCTCAAGATAAACTAGGGGTATTGATGGTTGAGAGTGCCTTCATCTACCCAAGTGGCATCCTCTTCGAGATAATCTTTCCACTGGACGAGGCATTCTCTCAAGGTTCTGGATCTCAATTGTCTCTCCCTAACATCTAAGATCTTGTCAGGCCTTAGTTCAAGGACTCCTTGACTAGGCATTACAATTTGTTGGTCATCCAGTACATGGTTAGAATTAGGTACATACTTCTTCAATAGGCTGATATGGAATACATTGTGAACCTTTAGGTTCTTAGGGAGTTTCAATCTATAAGCATTAGGTCCTAGGCATTTGAGGATCTTGTATGGCCCACAATACCTTGGACTCAGCTTCTTGTAATCTCCTAAGGATAGGGAACTCTTCTTAGGGCGTACGCGAATGAAGACCATGTCTCCTTCTTCGAAGATTCTATCTTGACATTTCAAGTCCGCGTATGCCTTCTGTCTATCCTTGGCAGCTTGGATGTCTTGTCTTATTGACTTTATTTGGTCATCCATCTCTTCCAACATCTGCCTTGAAGCTTCAACCCTTAAGGTTGGATCTGAAAAGTTTAGGGGACTTCAACAGTCATGACCATACAATGCTTGGAAAGGGGTCATCTGAATGCTTTGTTGGTAAGAAGCATTGTAGGCAAATTCAACCAAAGGCAAGTATTGAATCCACTTCTTTAGCTCTTAACAGCAGTATGCCCTTAGCATATCCTCGATGACTTGATTTACCCGCTCTGTTTGGCTATCCTTGTTGGGGATGGTAAGCGGTGCTAAAACAGAGTTGAGTCCCAATAGCTTCAAAGATAGCTCTCCAGAAGTGTGACGTGAAGAGAGAATCACAATCACTAATGATTCTTCTGGGTAGCCCATGTATCTTGAATATCTCCTTGATAAACAATCTTGCAATGTCTGAGGCTTTATAGTTTGTCCTTACTGGAATAAGGTGTGCAACCTTAGTAAGCATGTTAACCACAACCATGATGTAGTTGTATCCTCTCTGAACTTGGGGTAGGCCTACAATAAAATCCATATTGATGAATTCCCATTTCATTTGGGGAATGTCAAGCGGTTGCAGTTTCCCTGGCATCTTGACATGTTCGGCTTTGATATGTTGACAAGACAAACACTCGGTGACATATTTGAGAACCTCACATTTGAGCCTCTCCCAATGGTAGCTCTTCCTAACTGCATTGAGTTACTGAGTCTTGGCATAGCTAGGATGTCCTGCAAAAGGGGAATCATGAGCTTTCCACAAAATCTTCTGCTTAAGTGACTAGCTTGCTGGTATACACAGCCTTGTTCTATAATAGAAAAGTCCACTATTGATAGAAAATTCATGATACTTAGCCTGCAACTTTTGATTCTGATCTTTAATAGAGATCTCCCTTAGCATTGTTTGGTAGGTCGGATAATGGCACGCATCCTCTCTAGCTAGCTCAAGTATAGGGTTGTTTGGCATAGATACTTTTGTAGCTAGAGATTTGGCTGTTGATGGATTCTGCAACATTAGGGAATTAAGGAATGCCTTGCGACTAAGTGCATCGGCAACTACATTCTCTTTTCCTGGTCGGTACTTGATTTCAAAGTCATATTCCTCCAACACTTCAATCAACCGACGTTGCCTCATGTTGAGCTCATTCTGAGTAAAGATCCATATGAGACTCTTATGGTCAGTTACTAGAGTAAACTTGTTACCCAACAGGTAGTGTCACTAAAGCTCTAGAGCATGGATGACAGCTAGCAATTTTAGATCATGCGTGGCATAATTCTTTTCATGACTCTTCAATTTCCTTGAAGAGTATGCTACTGGATGACCTTCCTGCATAAGTACACATCCCAAGGCAAGTATGCTAGCATCAGTTACTACCTCGAACTCTTTATTGAGGTTTGGAAGTTTTAGAATAGGTGCTGATACCAAACTTTGCTTCAATTTGTTGAAGCTATTTTGTTCGGGAGTTGACCATGCAATGGTTGATTGCTTCTTTAATAAGTCCATCAGAGGTGCTGCAATCAAAGCATAGTTTTTTATGAAAACCCTATACCATCCTATCAATCCAAGAAAGATGCGTATTTCTTTGACAGATGTCAGTATTGGCCATTCTAGCACATCTTTGACCTTCGGTGGGTCCACTGAGATTCCTTCCGCTGATACTATGAATCCCAAATATTCAATCTGACATTTGAAAAATGCACACTTCTTCATCTTAGCATACAGCTTATGTGACCTCATTGTCTCAAGGACAATCCGAAGTTGGGGTTCATGATCTTCTTCCTGTTTAGAATAGACTAAAGTGTCATCGAAGAAGACAAGCACGAAATCATCAAGATATGGCCTAAAGATATCCTACATTAACCTGTTGAAGGTGGCAGGTGCATTCGTAAGCCCGAATGACATAACTAGGAACTCAAAGTGCCCATATCTTATATTGAAGGCCGTCTTGGGAATATCTTCTTTCTTGATCCTTATCTGATAATAACCTGACCTGAGATCAATCTTGGAAAAGATCTTTGCACCTTGAAGACGATCAAGAAGCTCATCTATTCTAGGAATAGGGTACTTATTCTTGACCGTTGCTTGATTCAACCCTCGGTAATCAATACATAGTCGAAGTGTCCCATCTTTCTTTTTCTGGAATAGTACTGGAGCTCCCCATGGTGAGCTACTAGGCCGGATGTAGCCTTGATCTAATAATTGCTTGAGTTGTTCCTTCAGCTCAATTGCTTCTGGTATGGACATTCTATAAGGCCTCTTTGCAATTGGCGCAGCTCCTGGTACTAACCTAATATCATGATCCACTTCTCTTTGAGGCGGGAGTTCTGTCAACTCTTCAAGGAATACGTCCGCGTATTCCTTTAGCCAAGAAGGTCCTTCATTAGACTCTTGTTTCTGATCTAACTTGTTGAGTTTGATCAAGTAGACATGTAATCCTTTTCTGACTCCTTTTATGATTCGAGATACTTTGGCCAATTGGATTCTTGGCAATCCAGCCTCGCCTTGAGTTGTGACTAATTCCCTTTCAGAGTTTTGAAAGGAAACTTGACCCTTTCCACAATGAATGTGGGTGTCATTAGGCTTCATCCAATCCATTTCGAGTAAACATTCATGGATACCTAAATTCATGACTCTGAATTTGACCGAAGTCTTCTTTCCTCCCAGAAAGAATTCCACCTTAGCAGCTTGCCTAGTACAAGTAACCTCACGACCATTTGCCAATTCCACAAGCAAGGTAGGTGCTTCTACTGTGGCTTTTCCTAATCTTTTTGCACATGCTGGTGAGATAAAGGAATGTGTGCTACCACAATCAATCAAGGTCTTGAAAATTTTACCTTGATAGTCCGACGGTGTCTGAATCACCGAGAACTGGCGATTTGGCCCTTTCTTCTATAGAGCGGCATGGACTGTCACCCATTCAAACTCTGCTTCCATGGTTGGATCTTCTTCTTCTTCTTCTTTGCACATTTTCCTATTGGCAACGCAGGCAGTTCTTCCTCTGCACATCGGGTAGCGGCTCCTTGACCACGGACTGTTCCTTGGAAAGGTGCTTGGCGATGTTCTTTACCAAGCTTGGGACATTGTCTCTTGAAGTGACCGGGTTCGTTGCAGTGGAAACAACAAAGGTTTCGGCCATTTCTTTGAGTAGGAACAAAGTTGTTGACATTGTTAGTCCTTGCTTTCTTTTTTTGTCCTTGATTATGACCTTGAACTCTCTTCATTTGAGGCCTGAATGCTCCTCTGTTTGGGTCATTATAAGACCAAGCTTTGTTACCCCTTGAACCTCCTGAATTATAGGCGCCGCTCAAATGAGTGCGTCCTAAAGATCTGATAGACACATATATTCGAGACAGGTGTTTATTGGTGGATTTAAACCCGCACAAAATTTGGACACCTGTTGTGCCATGTCCATCTGCGGTGCATACTTTAAAAGTGAGACGAATTTAGAGTAGTATGCATCAAGAGTGAGCCCCAGTTGTTTTAGCTTGTAGAACTCATTCATTTTCTGCATGCGATATGCAGGTGGCAAGTATCTTCCCTGCATGGCTTTCTTCAGCTTCTCCTAGGTAACGGATCCCTCCGCGATCCCTTGATCCCTGCACCATTGCTTCCACCACAGCCTGGCTTTGTCGGTGAGCTTTAGCTTGGCGAGCAATACCTGATTGGCGGGTGCAGTATCGGCTGCTTCGAAGTAATCCTCCATGGATTCAATCCAAATTTCAGCATCAGCTTGAACGGACGTGCCTCTCCTATCAAATTGGGGCGGCTTAATCTGCTTGAGAAGAAACTTCTTCTCCTGGATTACAGCAGTACTTGATGTAGGAGGTGAACTAGGAACCTGTACCTGGGGTTGTGCCTGGATAAAGGTTTCTTAACGTTATTATACGATAATCGTTATTGATTTATGTTACATCTTCAATTCTACTATCACGTAAGCAATGTAGCTACTTAACTTTTTATCAATTCTCATACAACATCTCTTGCGATGATAAGCCAACTATTACATTTAGTTTGGGGAGAACAACGTTGTATTACATTTATCTACAAGAACTGTATAATAGTATGGTTTCGGGTCATGGATCTTCAAAAATCGGTAAATCATTGGAAGTTCAGGGTATCCTTTCCGTTGGAATCCATTCTTCTCATGGTAGCCCAACACTTTAATCCTATCGGTGGGGATTACACGGGTTACTTCCTCATATACATATGAGTTCATCTCAACCCTCCGGCCTCAGATATGTAAAGTTAAGTTTACGTGAGCTTCCACAAAAATGAACAACCTCACGACTTTTAGGTCTTCCAATCGCTTGATCCTCTTTAGGTTGGTTTGTAGATAAGCAAACCGGTGAGCGGCTATATAGTAGATTCTTGAAGGACTCGTCCATCTTCATTCCATGTACAAAGGTGATGGATTATAGATTTGCTCTAGGATATTCATCATCTCAACCCTTTGTCGATAACGTGGAGAATGCATTGCCGTCATAAACATGATTCGAAATACTAAGAACTTGTTCCACGCTTCGTAATTCTGCAAGACAACATTGAAGTAAAGGGATGTTTGGAACATTAACATTTGCTTTACTTCTTCTTATTAAGATTTCATAAAAAGAATTTCGTTGTTGGTCAGCTCTGATACCAAGTGTAACGTGTCCACTTGTATCTTCAGGACACGTCTTAGTAGTCCATCAGAAAGGATGTCTAGAAAGCTCCGCCCGGCACTCCCATGGAATGTTACGGGGTTTGCAATCTAGGGCTTTTTGCGTTTGCCACGTAGCGAAAGTATTCTGGCCATTCCCACTTAGGATCGACCTGAATTAGGGTTTTCCTTTTTGGTCATTTCCTAATGGCAACTAGCGTCTGACCCAAGTGAACTACTTTACGTAGAAACGCCAGGTCCGAAGCGGATTCATGCTGCACTTAGTTCAAGGAGAATGGGAAACGAGAGGGATGCAAAGCTCAACCTCTCTGCCATAAGGCATAGTCCCATTCCGTTCCCCTAAAACAATGTAAATCGGTTTCAATCATAACTCTAGGTCAACGCTTTTGTTGTTCATGTTCTTGACGATCTTCGTGCTGTCCCCATCGTGATTTGAGAAAAGTTCTCGGCCAACTTGGACCAACCATCTGTAGGACGGACCTATGGCCCATCCTCCGCACTTTCCTCAGGTTGTTTTAGTTATTTAATTACCTAACACATTAGTTGGACATGTAACAACCAGCTTCTTTAATTAACCCGTTAGGCACTGCTTCCTTCATGTTATCTTATCACTTGACATGGAAAAACAATATCAGACAAGTTCCTTATTAACAGGTTATCATATTTATCTTTGAAATATAAAGAGTCCAGCCTGTAGGCTTATCCACAATGCTCGAAGGCTATCCAGCAATCCACAAGGATCACTAATCCAAGTTTTCGTCCGTAAACTAGTATACAGGCCTCAAGATCCAATCTCAGTCATGTTAGCCTCTTGTGCAGGACCCGGAAGGCGAGGGATTTATTGCCAGAGCCCCCTAGCACCCAAGCGTCCTCCTACTCCAAGTGGTGCTCAACAGAGAGACCTCTCGTGGTGGGTTCGGTCCACTTCCCGGCGCGGTCAACAACCCCCTTGGTAAGGGTTAGGCAAGTAGTCGGGGGTAACTAAAACTACCTCTCCCTTCAGGCATTCAACTTGAGGTATAGATATCCATTTATCTTTTGATTCATTGATCAAACAAAGTCAAATAGTGCTCTAGAATCTATAGCAAGCGCAAACATTTCCATTGATCGTTTTTGTTGGCAAACTACTAAGGAATGAATCCTTCCTTTCGAATGCAACCAGCACTTGATTCAGGATGACTTGCAACTTGGCAATATCCTTTATATCTTGGGTTAGGGCGTACCCTATTAACCTGACTTGGTCAAACCTTAAGTTCATCAGTTATTTCAGTTTATCTGCTGGTCTTTAGTTTCCAATCAATCTTCTTTACTCAAGAAAGATACTAAATTAGGATGATTATTCATCCTCTTGCAAGATAACTTGCATAAGGACCTGCCAACCTCATTGCGAGAATTTGGCCATTCCCTTGTGATCCAATCACAAGATCATATGACTTCGCACTTGCTACGCAAGTGTTGCATCGAACCATGAGACTTATTCTACTCATTGACGGAGTCACGAGACAATCTGTTCTTGATTACGTTAGGTTGACGTTGTCAGTCCTAGAGTTCCAAGTTCCATCTCGTAAGATTCTTAGGGGCAAACCCTAGTTCACTTTCCAATTACATTTTCACTGTCCCTACATTCAGTGAATGTGGGCAAGTATTTAAGGTATAGGAATATCAGTTTTAACATTACATACGATTAGGTCACATGTTAATTTCCTAGTGAATTCCTTGGAATTCAACTCTTTCTAAGCGAGTACTCCGCAGTTTAGGTGTTTTAGGTTTATACCAATTTGGTTAACTCTAGAAAATAATTACGTGGTCATTTCCACATAACTCGTCCTCTATGCGTAAATTACTCTTTCAACCTTAACTTATTGATTAAGGCCATGCATAGGTTAGGTTAATTCCAACTAATATTCTTATCATTTTGCAAACAAAATTCATGCTAAACAAGCAATCTTTTCCTTGATAATTTATGCAATTGACCAACATAATTTCCTAGATTTATGCATTGTAAGAATCATTTCATTCTTTGCACTTTCCATGATGATTCATTGTGAAGAGGATATGGGTTAATAGTGCGATATGCAGTTTATACATCTAGGCTTAAACGAAGTATACTATTTTAATGGACAATAATCTAGTTTATAATTCATTTCAATGCATAAAGCTATTTGCTAGAAATGTGTTTATGCTTTCTTTAATTTTTATGTTTCAATTAACCTTGATTGAATTACAACAATATCAAATAAAAATTAGGAAGGAAAACCTGGGATTGGGGTGAGATATCCACGTGGATGCCCGGAGATGGCCCTCCCATGGTTGCGCCTTGGACTTTCTTAAGAGGCATTTCCACCGTGGAAGCAGCTTTACAACTCCTTTTTGATATTCCACCGTGGCTCTCTTTTGCAATAACTTGCACCGTCCGTCGAAAGTAGTTTTAGAAGGCTCCCTCCTTGAAGTAGGGATTTCGAAAGAAGGGGTGTTTCAAAATCTTTTGCAGATAAGACCCATTAAAGCCATGGGAGGGGCTTAATGGCCTTGTAATGACTCACACAAACGAGGAATGAAAAGGTGTGGAATCCCTTACAAAACTTTTTGAGTGGAAAAGGAAGGTGTTAAACGACCCTTAACATTCCTCTTTCTTTCACGTGTGGGAAAAGAAACAAGGTGCGGGAGAGTTCCGAGAGGTATTTTTGCATGCCTAAGGGGGATTTTAACAAAGCATGGGGGAAGAAAGAAGGGTTATTTGGAGTAACCTTTTATGGGGGGAAAACCCTAAGGGGGAAACTCCAAGGAAAAAGTAACCTTAAAGGTTATAAGTAAGGGTCTAAGGACCCTTAGGCAAGTTTGGAGGAAAGGGTTTCAAGAGGCCACGGGAAGGGGTTTCAAGATGCCTCAATAGAAGGGAGGCTAGAAGAAAATTTTCAACACGGGGGCAAAAGGAAAGGTTTCCAACAACCATGAAAAGGGGGGCTTAAGGGGGTTAAAACACGGGGGTGTGTGGGGGTATCAAGAGGCACAAAAAGGGGGGCTTATGAAGCTCGTTTTTAGAAGCTTCTAGGAGCTTCTACATGTGGCAAGAGGGAAAAAGACAGTGGAAATATGGACGGCGTGCTGACGAAGTGGTCACGGCCTGCGATGGCGGAGGCCAATGATAGCCTGGCGATACTCGGTGTCTCCACCTCTCCCCTCTTGCAACAACAACGACAGCCTCTCTATCTCCCTCACGATTTCGGAATGGCAGTAGCACTCCTTCGTCCTCTCCCTTTGTACCTTCACTACTTGGTTTAAATAGGAGGGGAGGGGGATCCTCCCTCTCCTACACGGCAGCACGCATGGCCTCACCACCTACATGGGCACCAGCGTGCTGCATTTTGTGGCTTTCCTCCTTCCCCTCTAGCGCAACGTCGGCTGGGGGAGAAAGAGGGGATAATTTTTTTTTAAAAAAAATTCCCCTTATCCTTTCTAAAATCGGTTTAATTTAGGATGTTACAATCCTCTTCCATTTCAAGATGAGATCTTGGATCAAGTGGCTTGTCATGAGTTTTCTAGTGTGTACAACAGATACTCTAGATATTTCCAAATCAAAATAGTGAAAGAAGATCAGAAGAAAACAACGTTCATTACCCCATGGGGATGCTTCTGTTATAGAGTGATGCCTTTTTGGTCTGATGAATGCATACACCATCTTTTCAAGATGGGTTAGTTGGGTATTTTCACCTTTCATTGGGAAATCTTTGCGAGTATTTATGGATGACTTTTGGTTGTACAACTCAAGGGCATTTCACTCTGAAAAACTTGATGAAGTTTTTTGCAGACTTGATGAGGATGGTGGTCAGTTGAACCCTGATAAATGTAAGATAGCAAGAACTAGAGTGATACTCTTGGGTCATGAAGTGTCTGCTAATGGTATTTCACGTGAGACTAGTAAAGTTGAGGCTTTACTTCTTATGGATTATCCAAAAATTGTAAAATAACTAATGAGCTTTGTTCAAAAATTGAGGTATCTATCAAGGTTGTTCCATATGCTGGCTGAATATGTATATCGTTTGCAGAAAAGTGACTCAAATGGATCCCTTAGTTTGGACGCAAGTTGAAGAGGATGCATTCTTGCATATTAAAGAAAAGTTAAACACTTTGCCAATTCTTATGTCTCCAAACTGGGATGAACCTTTCTTCATTAGTATTAGTGTTGGGAAAAATGCAGTGGGAGCCATTTTAATGCAGAAGGGAAAATGAATGTCTTATATGAGGCCGGTATTTTATATAAGCAGATCCATTGGAGTGACTGAAAAAGCTTGGATGGAAGAAGAATTGTTGGTATGGGGGCTAGTATATGCAATTAAAAGATGGAAATCATACTTGATTCAAAAACCATTTGTGGTACTTACTGGTTCCCAATTGCTTCCATAGGTTTTGTGATCTACTGAAAATGCTCCAAGAGTTACTAAGTGGCTATTGGCTTTGCAAGAATTTGAATTTACATGTTTGAAGGAGGATACTATAAAGAGCTAGCTTAGATGATATCTTGAGTTATAAATAACTTGTTGAAAGTGCAGCCGTTATAAGACAGAAGCTGATTTTGCATCCAAAAATTCATGAGGAGATGAAGGATAAAGATGCTACCTTGTTTTTTATGGCAGTTATAGAAGAGTGCTGAAAAAGGGAGGACTGGGTTTTGTCATTATGGGTGCTAAAAATCAAGATGTCTTTTCTGGAAGTCAGGAAAGTAAAGAGATACAAAGTAACAATGAAGTTGAATATGAGAGTTTACATGCTAGTCTAAAACATTATATTCAACTAAGATACAAAAAGATAGTTGCAAGAGGAAATGCTATGTTGGTGGTTAGACAGGTTCAAAATGTATGGAAAGACAATAAAGATATTTTGAAGGATTGGCTATTTAAGATAGAAGGCCTCATGAGGCAGCTGCAAAAAATTGAAATTTGGCATATTGGTAGGGAGAACAACCGTAGAGCTCATGAATTAGCTGAAAATGCTCTTTCCCAGTATGTTGCAGCAATGAGGGTGGATAATCTTAGATATGAGGGCAAGGAGAGACTTCACCTGATTGAAGAGTTTCTAAAAATTGGGGAGTTAAAGTCATTGGCTGATAAATACAAAAGGTATGCCATTGTCAGAAAGGCTAGGGCATATGTGCTCATAAATGATCATTTGTACATGAAGGGGATTGATAATGTACTAAGAAGGGTGCTGGATAGTTATGAGATTCCTGCTTGTTTATCTTCCTATCATGAGGAAGCCTATGGTGGTCATTTTGGTTTTAAGCTTACCAAAAGGAAAATTTTTCCTAGCGGTTACTTGGCCTAGTCTGAGTGCTCATGTTGCTCATTAGTGTAAAAGTTGCCATGCTTGTCAATCTTATGCAAAAAGGGTACTAATTCTAGAACCTGCTAAAGCCATTATTGCCTATGGACCATTTGAGAAGTGGGGTTTGGATTTTATTGGACCTTTTCCTGGTACAAAAATAGGGAATTCTTACATTATTATTGCAGTTGATTACATGACCAAATGGCCTAAAGCTAAGGCTACAAGGATTTGCAAGAAAGAATATGTAACTCAGTTCCTCATGGAGGACATATGCTGCAGATTTGGAATACCACTAGAAATAGTGACAGATCAAGGTCCTGGTTTCAGAAATAAGCTATTGAGAGAATTAACAAGGAAACTAGACTTGAAACATAGATTTTCTACTCCTTATTATCCTCAGTGCAACGGACTGGTGGAAGCATTTAATGGAACGTTACAGAAGATTCTCTTTAAGCTAGTAGAAGATCATCTTAAAGATTGGGACAATTATCTACATCAAGCTTCGTGGGCTTGTAGAACAATTCAGAAGACAAGTACAGGATTCCCCCCTTTTCAATATGGTTAAGATGCTTTATTACCTATGAATGTCATGTTCCCTACGATGGATTTTGTAAGAAAGCATCAGTTGGATCAAACAGAATTGGGAGTTGATAAAGGATTGAACTTGTATACCCTATAGTTGGATAGGCAGCAAGTAATGAATTGTTATGAAAAATAAATTGTGAAGAGAAAGGAATGGTTTAATACAGAGCTAAAGAAGAAGAATCTTGCAGAGGGAATGCTGGTGAGATGTGACAATAGCTTAGACTCCACTTTTCAAACCAAGTTTCGAGTTAGATGGGAAGGACCTTTCCTCATCAAGAAAAAGCTTGAAAATGGCACTTATTTGCTCCAAGATTTAGATGGGACTATTCACAATAGTTGAATCAATGGGTTCCATCTAAAGAAGTATATATGCAGAATCTTGTAAATAAAGAGGGTGTAGGTAATGTACATACAATGCATAAAGTAGGTTGCTTCCAATTTACTGTTTGGGGCAGATTAAATTTTCTAAAATCTGGTGTTGATCAGATGGTTGTAAATGATGGACAACATATTCAAAGTGTGCTTTGACACCTATAAAGGTCTTTGCCAAGTTTGGTGTTAATCCGAGCAAGAATGTGAAAGTTATGGTCTTTGGAAGGTCGAATGTCTGAAGTGGACTGCATGTAGGAATTTAGGACTCCAAACTCTGCAGAGCTGTTTCAGGGAATTTGACTCTAAGTTTTCTTTGAAGAGTTATAGATTGAAAAAATAGCTACAACTTTCCTTTCTGAATCTTGGCGATCCGAGATCTGGTTAGAAAGTTATGAGCTATTCTATGCAATGCTCTATGAAGCAGATTTTCAAAAAAAGGTGTTTGTCTTTGTCAGATATTTTTGAAGCTTTTAATAAAGGTTTGTTTACACATTATGTTCCAAACCAGGGGGTGGATAACCATGGTGAGTGAAAATGAGTGACCGGGGACATGATGCTTCATGAAGTCAAGTGGGGTAACACATGCAAATATAATTTTTTTGTCTTTCTAACACTTACTCATAGCCGAAGTCGAGTTGATAAATGGAAATCCCAAGTGGTACCATGCATGTTCAATAGGTGGTTGAGATATTTTAGTTTTGAGACATGCAATTTATGCAGGAAGAGAAGAAAATGTATTCTGACTTCTAATTTTGAGTTCCTTAGTGGAATTTTATGTTACAAAGGGCATGTTTGCCATCTAGCAATTAAGGGGAAGCAAGGGGCAACTTGAAAAATTAAGGGAAAAAGTAAAAACATGAGTAGTTTTTTTTGGAAAAGAAGAGAAGAGAAGTTTTTGGCACAACACAACAAGAGAGAGAGAGAGAGAGAGAGAGAGAGAGAGAGAGAGAGAGAGAGAGAGAGAGAGAGAGAGAGAGAGAGAGAGAGATGTTAGATACGCTCAATGCCCCACCCTCATAAGATGCCACCAATGATCCATGGTGCTCAAAGTTGTAAGGCCCCCATTATGAGGAGAAGCCAAAGGTGAGCCTAGATATTGGTTGAGTCCTGACTTGTATATCGGATGAGGTCTATGTGACTAGATGGCAAAAAGGTGACCATTATGGGTCTAATATTTGGGTTGGACTAAGTAGTTAAGCTGGTAGCAACTCGAGGCACATTGCATCGAGTTGCGGGGTAAGGGAGTTAAAAGGGTCCCCGTTAGCCCCCCTGGTAGGGGTCCGAGAGCAGCGCCCCCAGGCCGCCAACAGTAAAGGGAATATTCCCTGGCCAACTAGTGGAGGCTCATATGGTAGGTTGGTCAGGCTCACCTAACTGCCTTTGCGGGCTATAAAAGCTAAACCCCTTCATAGTCATTAGTCATCTATCTTTCACCTAGTCAGAGTTGTTTTAGCTAGCCTTAAGCTCTTCGCCTATCTTCTGTCTAGATTGCCATCTAAGCTTCACAATGGAAACACACGGGTGGACACAACCATCTATGTATTAGCTGTTTAGAGCTAAAGAAATTTTCTAATTCTCCTCTTATCTATAGTGTACTCCAAATCTCTATCTCTTTCTCAGATTCTATTCTTTGCATTGTGTAATTTTATGAGAGAGAGAGAGAGAGAGAGAGAGAGAGAGAGAGAGAGAGAGAGAGAGAGAGAGAGAAGAATCTTGCAGGCTAAAGAAGGGATAAATCCGAAGCTCAGAAGAAGAAGAGAAAATTGTCAGAAGAAAGAGACCATGAAGCTGAAGTTACTGAAGCTATGGAGCAAGATGGCAGGGTTGCTAAAGTGAATGGGTTGATGCAAGTTCTCAATTTTTAGATGATGGTAATAAGAGTCATCTTTTGTCTTATTTTCTTCTACTGCTTTGTGGGGCGATAAAGAGTTTGTAGATCAGTTTTGGTGTATGGATACGAGTGAAAGACAACAAAGGGCTATTCTTCATCATGTTTAGAATGATGTTTGTTAATTGTTGAATGAGGCTTCCCCTCAGCAGGAGAAGAATGGAAGTGGAGGGTCTCTACATCTGAAACTGGGTATGAGGCACGCAATATGTATTATGAGCAAGTGTTGAATGTACGGACTCAAGTTAATGGAAATCTAGAAGGATTTGTAGCCAAGAAAATGATGAATTAGAGTTTGTAAAGTTTGAAGCTCCCACAATTCTTCATCAATGCAAGATTGTGCTTTTGGAATAGAGAAGTTGTGTTTGCTATGTATAGGGCATGCAGAAATTTAGGACTGCAAACTATGCAGAGATGTTTCAAGGTAACAGATCAAGGAATCTGACTCTAAGTTATTTTGGAGAATTATAGATTGAAAAGAGAGCTACACCTTTCCTTTTTGAAGCTTGGTGATCTGATGTCTGATTAGAAAGTTATGAATTGTTCTATGTAATGCTTCATGAGGCAATTTCTGTGCTATATGAGGAAATAGGTGAATTCAGCAGCGTTTACGCCACCAACTCGGTTTCCGATGAAAGTCATCATGATTTTCCATTGCTATATCAGTGCAAACATTGTTTTGATGCACTAATGGAATGCTATAGCAGTGAAATGCTTGAAGCATTGAATGTGCATGAAAATTTACTATATAAAGCTTTGATTACCCGTGTATTTGGTTTGTATTTATATGTGCTCTGAGGAAAGAAGAATAGAGAGGGTCTGCAATTGATTTTTTGCTGCTTGAAGCAATCACGCTTTGTGGAGCAGTTTTCTATGTGGGGTTGTTGATGGGACCTAAAACGGGCCAACACTGGCTCATGCACTAGCCGGACCTCTATCATGCACTCAACAACCCCACGGCCTCGCGGCCAGGAGCGTTGATGACACATACATCATACATTGCCTTCGTAAACATCTTGCATTTGTATCACGTCTCCTAGTCCAACTCTAACCCAATTAACACTCCTCAGAGGGATTCCCAGCACATTGCCAAATAGCACGAAGTACAAACATAGGAGGTCCTCCCACGGCTAACTGCCGCTACCTCACTGCGACTCTCCTACATCTTGGGGATTGGCCCCTCGATGCGTCGCTAAACATATATAACACTTCGCACATAGTTCTCTCAAGGTACCAATTATTTCGTTCCAGGATGTACCATACCTCACTTTACTTTCCCCTTAGACCCAACGCCTAGCCTACAGCTCAGACAACCTTACTCACTCAACGTTGGTCACAATCTAGAGAATACAGGTGCTATGCATCTAGGAGGTATTGTCTGATACCTTTTATCATTTTATGCTTCATGCAAATTGTGAATGTCTATGTGCTCAAACAAAGAAAAATCAACATTGTGCTTAGTGCAAAAGCATTCTTTCAATGAATTTCTCTGACGCGTAATTGCTACATTGCACGAACCTAGCACCGAGGAGACCTCGTGCTAGTAGATCCTTATTTTAAATTAACAATCGATCTATATAATATGCATAGATGAAAAAAATCAGCCTTTTCTTTCTCTCAGCACTTAAACACCACTCTCATTCTTTCTACCCCCTCGCCATTTAGATTGTGCACGATACATAGGTTTAGGGTAATATTTTCCATGTTTTTTATTGTATAAAAAGCAATAAAAACTCACTAAAACATAAAGGTAGGGCTGAACTGAGGCTAAACCTCATACTTCAGACCCCCCATACATACACAAACATGAATCTTATTTTTTAGTATTTTTCACACACTCAAAACCTGTTTTTCCCTTATTTTTACCCATTTTCCCTATTTTTCTTGTATTTTTTGCAATCTTAAATAACTAAAAATGCAAAATGAGTTGTGGGCTGTGGCCCTTAGGTTCATTTGCAGCAAAAACACAAATTTAGTTGGTGTGTCTTATTACACTTTCCATTTATATATAAAAAATACCCAATTTTCCCCTATTTCACGTGTTTTATGGGTTTTACACCATTAATTTCAATCACAATACTTATGATTTTCTGATTTTCTAAGCATAAACTAGTCAAAATCATAGCAAACAACAACATAATGCATAATCATCCCATGGGAACAAATATTCATGAAGCAAATTGCATAAAACATCAATTTTCTTTGTAAAAATGAGATTACCGTTCTTTACGGGTTGTGAGTTTTTATTTACCATGTCTTGGGACTGATTTCTAGCAGCCATTAATGCTCATAACAGTCCACAATCAGCAATCTTCATTTCTCTTGAACCACGGAGCAATCCGGTCTTCATTAGACAAGCATTCGTCATCCATTCTTCTTCTTCTTCTTCACCGCATGAATCTGCCCTTAGAGGAGAGAGAGGGTGGAGAGAGAAAGACTAATTTTTGTCCTCTCTCTACAGCCTGCCATTGGACGCGCGAGAGATGACGATACGGAGTGGAGAAGGAGTAGATCAGCCTTGGCTTGTCATTACTATGGCTTGCTCTCAGCCCAAAATCTCATCCATGGGGGGGTGCGTTTTCTCTGCGTGCGCCTGATCTGCACGCCACCCTCCTCCTTTTCGTTGATTTTTGGGGTGGGGGGGTCCCAACAGGCAACCCTTTGGCCCCCTCCTTGGCCACCCTTTCATTTTTGGCCCTTTTTTGGACACCCTCTTAGGTTTTTCCATATCTCCCGTGTCCGGCATTCTAATTCAATTCTGAAAATTTCTATGAGCTCGTCTTGGCATCCTGGACTAGCCGCCAGCTTTCTTGACTTGCATAGGCACATGGAAAAATTACTAAAAATCTTCAAGTGTTGCACGGGCATCCTTAGAGCACTTTGATGCTTAAAATCGTCCTAGATCGAGCTGCCGCCTTCGACGTTGAATATTTTTTCCTTGATATTCGTAAATTTTAGCTATTTTTAAGCACTTCTCGGCATCAAAAATCCGCTCTCAATTGCCATCCCTAAAAAATAGGAGTTGTGTGAATCTGAAAGCTCCTGTTGTCAGAGTTTCTACCATAGTTGTTTCAGTTTTAGATTCTCTTTAAAAGTGGTAAAATCTGAGCTTGAAGGTTTGAACTATTTAAGTGTTGAGCTGAAGTCTCAGTGAGGAGTGAGTGATCAATAATTTTGGATTGTGTGTTGAGTGGTGTTGTTTTGTGGGTTTTGTTGAGGGAAGATCCTCAGTCTTTATCCTGTAGTGTTGTCTTGGGGTCGTTAGAGGCCAACTACCTAATTCATCTACCAACATGGCTCGCTAGGTATGAGAAAGCTAGGAAAGATTGGGAAGAAGCGCGATCTGAATTTCGACATAGTATGCACCATTAGCTGATTCGATATCCTGAGGGCATGGAGGAGATGATGTGGTTTATGTCAACATGATGGTTGCATGGAGCTATGACTGCAACATCTCACGAAGGGGTGGAGGTCACAACTGAGGAGTGGGAATTCTCGAGGGGATGTAGTCCAAAGGTGACGACGTGTTTAGGGTTTGTGGTATCTAGATTTTATATGCAACAACTAATTAACTGTTTCAATGTATAGTATTAAATATACAGTGTGGCGTGGACGTGCGGACAGCATTTTCACGAGGAGCCTATCGACAAAATGTGCTCCATAACAAATTGTGGTATCATGGCAAAGTTTGAGCAAGAGAGCCGACAACGAGCGACGGATCCAAACACCATTATAGATGAGGTGGAGTATTTTGGGAACTTGAAAAGTATTATTACGGTGGATTATCATAGCTTCTCCATGATCCTATTATTCGATGTGCAGTGGTTCAAAGTGGTACTTGAAGGATTTGGGACAAGAGTTCAACGAGGTTCATCTAGATTTCTTGAACTAGATTCTGAAAAAATATACAAAAATTTGCATGACATGTTTGTATTGCTAGCCCATTGTGAACACGTGCATAAACTCATTTTTTAAAAAAAATTATTATGATATGGTACATGTCACAAAAGTTAAATCTCTCTTGTACGTGATTTTGAACATGTAATTTTCTATCCAAACCCCCCACAACCTCAATGGTGGTATGTTGTACCTTCAGCTCCCCAAAGTGTGAGAGTATATGATGAAAGCAATATTCCAAGTGTAGATGAGGACAATATGCAAATGGAGGGGTCGATATTGCAAGGAATGGAGGCTGTCGAAAGCTTGGAGCATGTAGAGAAGCCAAAATCAGGTAACAATGATGGAAATACATGGGTCCAAGAATTCTTTGAGAATGAGGTGGACTCATTCTTTTGTGGTGACCTGTCTATCGACCTTCCAATGTATGCGGAGTTGTGTCAGGATATTGACATGGAACCATAAGGTACTTCATACTTGGAGCATCCACCTACTCAATTCGTTGATGAATCACTTATAAGAATATATAAGATATGCGTTTTAAGTAAGATCATTTTTTAAAGATTTATATTACCATGCTTTGCTTGATTTATATTGATTATGCTACCATAATTTTTGTCTGTGTAGGTGACCTTTGTGGATATCTGGATCTCCACGATGAGTCGAGGGATGAGCAATGAGGAGCTATAGGATATCTTCACATGTATGTTTCCAGATCAGATGGCTTGATTCAGAGATATGGTGAGTTGTCTCAAATACCATCAGGCTGTTCTGTTAGATCCACTTTGATGCGCTCTGATGCTTCGGTTTCCAGTAGATGAGGTCAACGCTTTAGAATTGGGCGGAAGGAGAGAGTGGTTCTGAGGGATGCTAGGAAGACGTGGATGCAGTGAGCTTGTGATCCGCTCGGGATACAGGTGCTACTTCTCGCTCTCATGTAGGTTTGAGAGACCGTGGCTCTGGTGATTCTTATGGAGGTACCGACCCAGTGTCTTTGTCTTGTCGTTTTGCTGGAGTTGCATCACCTATGGGATTTTTCACACCTGTGGGGATGTCTACTCTAGTCCTCTAGCTCAGCCGTCTTTAGCACCCCTATGGATGCTACTTCGAGAGATACTACCCCCATAGGTACGCTAGATGTACAGGGGTCTCTTGGATATGCCCAAGAGCGTGGTCGCAAGTGGGAGAAGACACAACTTAGGCATAACCCAGAGGGGTATGGATACCTTGTAGATGACAAGATATGAGCCATCATCATGAATGGGAGGAGGGTGATGGCTCGTATGAGTGAGTTGTGCCAACAAGTTTTTCGACACAACGTCTTGGATCATTGGAAGAATATACCAGAGGGGAGAAAGGACTACACAGTAGAATCCTTGCATGATGAGTTTCCGGTACCCACTACAGTAGATAGGTTTTCCATAGGCTGAATGATGGAGTGCATGCATGCGTACATGTTAGACAGACAATCAAATGCACTTTGTCATGCCACTATGCGCACACCATGTGAAAAACTCTAAAATGCAGCTTTCTTATTGATCTAGAGAGCCAATGCCATTTTAGACATTAGTGTTAGTGTCCATGGTTCAAACATATTAGTTTTTTGGACGTGTACCCAATTTATGATATTTTAGATATTATCTCTTGTAAAAATCCAAAAAGTGTAGACAACTTCTAGATTAGGATGACATGCAAAAGAAAGTATGTAGCTTTCGGCCATTTGTGAGGATTTTATATAAAAAGAGAGACGGACGAAATTGCGTGCATCGCGATTGCTGTTTTCACGAAGTGAACAGCACTGTAAAGTGGGAGATAAAGAAGGAGTGATCTGGCAAAATTTTGGTCAGGTGTGCTAGTATCTTATCCCCCTTTCGGACCCAATGGAGGCATCAGATTAGCAGTCTGAGCAGCATAGAGGAAGGTATTATTGTATGTACCTTTTTGTGTACATGAGATTTGTCTTCTCATAATGGAGAAATAAATTGACAAGCTTCAATTCTGTGAGTATTATTCTACATCTTCTATTTCTTTTTGCGAGTATTCTTTCATATCTTCTCTTTCTTTCAACCCCTTCTCTTATGTCTACTTGACTCCTTGAATCTCCCTTCATCCTGATGTCTCTTACCCTCGCAGTAGACTTTCGATTGCAAATGCTCCGACAGTGGTGAACCCGACATGAAAGTCGGCAACAAAGGTATGTAAAGATGGGAGATTCTTCAGCTTCAAGTGGTGGTGATACTTTACAACAAATGATTGCTTTGTTGCAACAACAACAACAGCAGCAGTTGTTGTTACAACAACAGATGCAAACTCGGTAGGAAGCAAAAAGAATTGATTCCTTAGCCATGAATGCATTGCAGGCAGTGGGACAAGAATTAAAGTAGTTTAAAGGTCAAAATGTTTCAACCTTCATCCGGCTGTATAAAGAAAATATGTTGTTTCATGGGGTACCACAGTATGCATGGAGTTGGTATTTCTCTCGTTTGGCCATGCATGCTTTGCATGATCGAATTGATGAGTTACGTAGAAGAGATGCTGATTGGGTAGCTTTTAAGAAAGCTTTGAGAGAAGAGTTTTTCTTGAAAGATGTAGGATTGGTAACTAAAAAGACATTTATAGATTGGATTGAAAATCCCAATAAAGGGTTGGCTGCTATAGTGTTGCTCCCTGAATTTGAAAGTCGGTATGCACAATTGGATGTCGATGAGTAGCAATCATTGGAGAGTTAGAAAATTGATTTATTTTTGAAGGCTATAGATCTTGTCTTGTAGGAGAAGTTGGCTGATCATTTAGAAGATGCCTCTTCTGAAACAAGGCTGAAATTAGATTGGGCTAATGTAACTAAAGCAATGCATATGTTGATAAAGAGAGAGCAGATGAAATTAAGATGGGGTACAAGCACCACAACTACCAATGCTTAGAAGGGGACTGAAATTACAGCCAAGGCGCCTGTAGCTATGGTGGAATAACCAGCTATACATGTTATTCTAGCTCTTAAAGGTGATGCTATGGATGAATTAATCAAAGGCATGCATGATTTGAGGTTGAATTTGACAAAGATCTATGCAAAGGTCAAAAAGTTGGATGTTAAGGTAGAAGAGAAGGCTCAAACAACAGCCCAAAGACCGTACAAAGAAGGATAAAAGAGGAGATGCATTTAGTGTAACAATTTACAACATGAAAAGCGAGATTGTATAGATTACTGTGAAGTGGAAGCAAAAAGGTTAATCTTTTGGAAAGATGGAAAAATACATGCAACAAAAATACATGGAAAGATGGAAAAAGGAGCCGAATTTTGGAAATGGTGGCATGTAGAAGAAGTTGGAAGATATGGCTGCAAGGACAGCATTTGCTGCCATAGATGCAGCCACATATGGGTTGAGAATTGAAAGGATTGATGAAGCTCATAAAGGAAGCATGGCTGAAGCAAAATCTTGTGTTTGGATGCAATCATTAGATTGCATGGAAAAGGGCAAAATAGCAAAGTCTGAATTGGCTAATGCAAGTCAGAGTATACGAGGGAGAACAGGATGGAGTGCACCACTGGACTCATTTTCAACCTATGCTTATTTGGCTGAGGTTCATAATCAAGAAGCTCTTGTGGAAGAAAAGAGAAGATGAGATGAGGACACTGGTAGTCCTTCCTCTTCAAGCCCATCTAAACACATAACACGAAGTAAAATGGAGCAACAAAAAGAGATTGAAAAAGCCATACCTGAGCATGTTATGGATGATGCATCTCAAGAGAAGAAACAAGAAGGGAAGAAAAGGGGCAAGCAACCCTATTACAGGTTACAATCAGATCTTGAGACTGCCACAAATCTTAAAAAAGTCTTGGAAGATCGTATAATTGGCAATAGAGTGGAATTCACACTTGGCAAAGTTCTTAGAATCGCAAAAGCGTGAATTTCATGATGCAATCATTGATATGTTGAAACAAAAAAGACAGTTTGATGGTGAAGTTTTGTAAGCATTGATGCAGGTTGACAAAGACATAGAGAAACATCTTTAGAGGAATATGATGATGTATGTAGTGCTCTTTTGGAATAGGCTGATGCTAAAAATGGGTTAGATGGAAGTATAGACAGCAAGCTTGTGGCCCAAAATGGTATTATGGATAGCACTAAGCATAGAGAAAAGGCTATGTATAATAGGGATGTCCATCAACAAGCACATGAAGAAGAAGATGTTCATTTTATTCCAAGCAGTCATTATTCATGAACGCATTGGGCTCGTGCTACAACAGAGATAATTGTTAAAGTGGGAGAAAGAGAGACACATTGCATAGCTCTCTTGGATCATGGTTCTGAAATCAATGTTATGGCACACAGTTTGTATGAGAATGGAGGTTGGCCAATTGATGTAGATCCAGGATGGCGCATGCAGGTGGCAAACAATTCATCAGGGGATCTTTATGCAGCTTGTCCAAATGTACCCGTGACTATTGGAGATGTTAGGGATGAATATCATTTTTTTGTGCAAGATTCATGTAGTTATCCAGTGATTTTGGGGCATCCCTATATTTCAGAATCAAGACTGGAAAAAAAAGCCTTGAATGATGGTTCTTCATATGCTTGAGTTTGGAGTAAAGATAATATAAAGGCAGTATAGTTTCTCACTGTTTGTGTGAATCATCCCCGCAATCGGGATAAGCTGCGGGATAATCCCATGCCACCTAATGCACGAGAGTTTAAGGGTTTTTAGATAGCACTGTTGTAAGGGGAGGCTATGATAGTGCCTCTAAGAAGATAATTATGCCTCCAAGAAAGGGAGAAACTGTGTTTGTGTCTGGATTGCAGGAATGGATAGCATGTAGTCTTTGTAGTTTTAAGAATGTTTCAGCCATGTGCAGGGCTGAAAAGAAATATGTAGGATGGGCTGAAAAAGAGTTGAAGACATATGGTTTGATGGCTGCAAATGAAGGTATTTAGGGTTATTTTCAAGGCTAATTGATGTTGATACAGTGGCTGAAATTTCTCCAGCAATTAATGATGAAAGAATGGTAAAAAAAGAGGTTATTTATGTTGACAATTTAGAAATGTATGAAGTCATTCAAGAGTTTGCTAAGCATGAATGTTAAGGGCTGCAATATGGGCTGCAAAACAGGGCTGAAGCAAGGGTGGATACAAAGTACAAAACAGTTGCAAAGAAGGTTAAGCTTGTGGCTTTGCCTTTACCACCTGAAAGTGATGGGTTGGCTGAAAAAGTGACTCAACAGCCTAGTTTATGGGATCCACATGGAGTGGGACATAAATTTATAGCAGAAACTTTACAAAAGCTGAAAATTGGTGATACAAGCTTTCTTTTATTTGCAAAAAATGCTTGTTTCTTGCATATGTTGGCAAGGCATGGGAAAGCCTTTGCATTTCAACCAGATGAAATTGGATGTGTTGATCCGACCATAGTTGCACCTATGGTGATCTTTACACTACCTCATGTGCCATGGAATTTAAAGCCTATTCCAATACCTCGGGCATATTTGCCTAAGTTTCTAAAGCTTTTGAATGAGAAGATCAGGATGTGGATTTTGGATCCCTCTTCAACTCCATATTCAAATAGTGGTTTACTATTCCAAAGAAGAATGGTTCTTTGAGATTTATACAGGATTTGCAACCAGTTAATAAAGTCACCATAAGAAATGTCGGATCAGGCCCAATAGTGGATGAATTTGTAGAAGCATTTTGTAGGCAAGGCAATTTACTCTTTGGAAGATTTATATTCAGGATATGATTAGTTTCAGCTTGCATTAGAAAGCTGAGATATCACTACCATGAAGACACCACTTGGATTGGTTAGGATGTGTACGCTTCCACAAGGGGCAATCAATTTAGTGGCGCATATGGTGAATGCTATGCATAAATTTTTGAGTATATTCCTCAGTTGACATTACCCTTTCTTGATGATGTGCCGATAAAAGGGTATCCATGAGAAGAATGAAGAGCTGAATGATTAGGGATGTAGAGGATTTGTGGCCAATCATATTGCTGATTGTGATAGGATTTTGAGCCATCTTGAAGAAGTGCATTTGACTCTGTCAGGAGAAAAATCAGTTTTTGGAGTAGAGGAAGTATTGGTTGTTGGGCACATGTGTGGACCATATGGAAGAAATCCCTCACCAGTAAAGATTGATGCCATAAGCAGGATGCAGGAGACATGCTTGAATGTATTCGAGGTAAGAAGATTTTTGGGTGCATGTGTCTTTTATTGATATGGATTCTGCATTTTGCTCGTGTGGCTAAAAGTCTATATCAGCTCTTGAGAAAAGGGCAAAAGTTTTGGTGGGGAATACAACATACGAAGGCAGTTCAAAAGTTAAAAAGCTTATTGATTTCAGCCCCAGCACTAAAGAGAGAAAATTATGAGAATGGGTGACCTATTATTCTCACTGTGGGTACAAGCCCAATTGGCATTGGTTGGGCAGTGGGTCAGGATGATGCTAATGGGAATAGATATGCCATTTGGTTTGGAGAAAAGGTCCTCAATGAACGCCAACCACGGTATTCTCAAGTCAAAAGAGAGCTTTGGGATGTAGTGACAACCCTTAAGTGTGATAGGGAGAATTTTATGGGAGCTCATGTAGTGGTAGAGATTGATTGCCTACTTCTATTGGGCATGATAGCAAATTGCTCAACTCCTGATATTTCCATGTTATGATGGATTTCATATATAAAGTCACTTAACCTTGATTTTCAACCTATTGCAGGTAGACGAAACCCCGTGGTTGACATGCTTTCACGAGTGAGGTTTGCAAATGAAGAGGAGTTGATGGAAGATGAAGAGAATGATGAGATAGGTGCTGAAAATGACTTTATGACAATAGGGATTGAGTATGCAGTTGTTGTTACTACAAGTACAACTATTGTAATAGGGATTTCAATAGTAAGAAAAGAGCTTACAGCCATGGAGAAGAAATGGGAAGTAGTAGAGAGAAAGCATCATCAGTGTTATGCTTCAATGAGAACACAATTTTTGGAAGAGTTGTATGAGGATGATTGGATGAAAATAGGTCAATATCTCAGCCTCATGACAAAGAAGGCTGAATGGTCTAAAGTTGAATTCAAAAGAATTAAAAGAAAAGCTTATGGGTTTTTCTTAAAAGATGGATGTTTATGGAAGCATGCAAAGAAAAAGAGAGGAGCTCCAATACATATTTTGGGAGATAGGGCTTCTCAACAACACGTGATGCAGGAGTTTCATGAAAGCTTATGGGCTGGACATAGAGGATTTTGGGACACATTTGCCAAGATCAAAGAGAATTATTGGTGGAAAAACATGTATAAAGATGTGGAACATTTTGTGGTATCATGCAGTGTCTGCCAGATGTATTCCATGATAAAGCATAGAGATGGGTTGCAATTGACCTATCCATTGTCTATGCATTACAAATAGGTAGCTGATTTGGTTACCATGCCTACAGGTTTATGGAATATGAGATATTTTGTGCTTGCACGAGAAGACTTAACAAATCAAGTGGAAGGTCGAGCTCTTAGTACAAATACTACTCATTCTTCATTGTGTACTATTTCACATGATGCATGGACCAAATGCAAAGGAAAAAGTATGATGAGACTCAAAAGTACCATTAATGGCAAGGATGCATATATTTTAGTAGATACGGGTAGCACACATAGCTTCATCAACACTTAACCTTTGAACAGGGGTGAAGTTGCTACCCATTAACATGGAATCATCCTTGTGGATACAACTTGAAAATGCTGCATATGATTCTAGTAAAGAAGTGTATTCATGTACTTCAATTGAACTATCATCCCTAATGCACAATACATGTGGATATAATCACTTTGGATATGGAGCCTATTGACATTGTCATTGGATGCAATTGGTTGAAAACCCTTGGCAAATTTACTCTAGATTTGGATAAAATACAAGTGAAATTTAACTATCAAGGATAGCACATAGTTTGAAAGGCATAGACTACAAACATATAGATTTCATTTCCATGAAGAAATTGGGAAAAGAAATCAATGCCAAGTCACGTATCTTTACTCTTTTGCTTACGAAAGTAGAGGAAGAGCAATCATCAAATTAGTCATCTTGTTTTACAAAAAAAAGGGATCCAAGATTGGAAGAGCAATTGGAGAAATACAAGGATTTATTTTAGCCACCATCATCTTTCCAAAGTGAGATGTTGACCATCCTATTGATTTGTTGCCTAACACAAAGCCCATCAACAAACCTCCCTATTGCTTGTCCAAGTTTGAGAGGGAGGAAGTGGAGAAATAAATCAAAGAATTGCTACAAATGGGTTTAATTCAGCAAACTTAATTACCATTTGCCTCTCTCATGCTCTTAGTCAAGAAGAAAGATGAATCATTTCATATGTGTATTGATTATCAAGATTTGAACAAGTCAACGGTCAAGAATAGATATCATATTCTCCGAATTGATGATCTTTTGCATGAACTTAAAGATGCAAAATTCTTCACCAAAATAAATATTCAATCAAGTTATCATCAAATTTGAATGAAGGAAGGAGATGAGTTCAAATAAGCTTTTAGAACTAAAAGAAGGTTATACTACTTCTTGGTTATGCCATTTGGACTTTCCAATGTGCCCGCTACTTTTCAAGCCCTCATGAATAAAATATTGCAACCCTTCTTGTTCAAAAGAGTCCTTGTTTTCTTCGATGATATCATAATCTATAGCAAATCCAAGGATGAGTATTTGAAGCATTTATGAGAGGTATTTGACACATTATGATGACACACAATCTTTGCTAAGATGACAAAGTGTTCTTTCATGGAAGATGAAGTGGAATACTTAGGTCATGTTGTGGGAGAGCAAGCCATCAGAGTGGATCCCAACAATGTGAAATGTCTAAAAGAATGGCCTACTCCTATGAATGCAACCTCTTTGAGAGGATTCATTAGGTTATCATCCTTCTATAGGAGGTTTATCAAGAATTATGCTCATGTGGTGGCTCCATTGATTGGACAGACTTATAACGAAGGCTTTCTTTTGGGATTCCCATCATCGATCAAAGTTTCAATGAGCTAAAATCTCTTTTAATTTTAGCACTTATCCTTGAATGCCTGGATTTCTCTAAGGAGTTTATTATATGTGTGCATACTAGTGGAAGAGGAATTGGGAAGACCATGGAGTCATAGCTTATGAAAGTCAAAATCTTGATGATAAGGAGCATCAACTACATGTTTATGAGCAAGAGATGTTGGAAATATTTTATGCTATTAAAAAGTGGCATCATTACATCTATGGCAGCCATTTCAAGGTCAAAAGTGATCATCATGTGCTGAAATACTTCCTTTCACAAACAATTTTTTCTCCCAAGCAATGAAGATGGTTCGCTACTCTTCAAGGACATTACTTTGAGATATCTTATATGGCTAGAAAAGACAATGTGGTGGTAGATGTCTTACCAAGAATGTGGGTATGTTTTATCTCTACTATTTCTACTATGCATAAGGATTGGATCCATGATATTTAAGAAGATATTTGCTTGTTGATGATCAAGTATCCAAAATGATGAAGGAATTTCAGTAAGGTGAAGGAGAAGAGCATCCAAATTATAAATGTCATAATGGTTTTTTATTGTATCAAGGATGAGTTTTCTTGACTCCTCAATCATCTTTCAAAGATTGAATTTTGCGAGAGATTATGTACTCTTCCCCTTTAGTGGAATATCATGGTTTGTTCAAAACATTTGATATTATTCATAAGAGCTTTTATTGGAAAGGGATTTGGAGAGATTAAAGATTATGTCATGAGTTGTCTTCCATGTCAAAAAAATAAGGATTTCAAACTTCTATATGGTGGTTTGCTTTAGCCACTACCTATTCCTCATGGAAAGTTGTAACGTGTCCACTCATCCGCTTGTGGGACACGTCTTAGCAGCCCATCGGGAAGAGGATCTAGAAAGCTCCAGCTAGCACTCGCAAGGAATGTCACAGGGTTTGCGATCTAGGACTTCCCGAGTTTGCTCTGACCGAAAGTGTCCGACCGTTCCACTTTTAGGATCAACCTGAAGTGGGGGTTCCTTTCCTATCAGCAAGGTCTCTAGGAAGTAGCTAGCGTCGAGCTCTAGATGAACCACTTTGCGTAGGAACAACAGAGTCGAAGCAGATTCATGCTGCACTTGGTTCATGAAGAATGGGAAACGAGAGGGATGTGAATCTCAACCTCTCTACCATAAGGCATAGGTCCATTCCTTTCCCCTAGAACATCATAAATTGGGATTCTAACTCTACTGATGCTAGGTCTTCATAATCTCGTTATCTTGTCTTTTGAGAAAAGTTTCTAGCTAACTGGGACCATCCTTCCGTAGGACGGACCCCAGTCACGTCCACCGCACTTTCCTCAGTTTGCTTAGTTATCTAATTACCTACCACATAAAGTTTGACATGCCAAAGCAGCCTCCTTAATTAATCAATTTAATCATTGGTTCCTTCACGTAACTTAGGCACAGACACAAAAACAATATCAAGCAAGTTCCTTTTCTCAAATATCTATTCTTTATTTATCATAATCCCAGAGTACATCAAGTATCCTCTGCCCGAAGGCTATCCCAGCAATCTACAAGATTGCTGCTCTAAGTTCTGCCCGTAGACTAGTACACGGGCCTCGAGATCCCATCTCGAGTCACGTCAGCCTCTTGTGCGGGATCCGAAGGCAAGAAATTTACAGCCAGAGCCTCCCCTGGCACCCAAGCATCCTCCCGCTTCAAGCAGCACCCACAGAGAGACCTCTCACAGTGGGTTAGGTCCATATACCTGGCGTGGCTAACAACCCCCTTGGATAGGGCCAGGCAGACAGTCGGAGGTAACTGTTCTTGCCTCTCCCTCCAGGCTTTTAATCTGAAGCATTAAGTGTTTTTCCTTGAATTAGTTCCTTGAGCAAAGGAAATCAAATAATGTACCTAAGTGTATAATCACGAACATTTCGGAGGCCATTTGTACGACCAACTGCTAAGGTGTGACTCCTTTTTCGCGTATGCTCCCAGCATCCGATCCTGGATCATTCGCGACTTGGCGAGATACCAATAAACTCAAAAAAAATCATGCAAGCAAATGTTCTTAGTAAGTTAACTTATTTTGACTTGCTCTTCCCCTTGGGTTTTACCTTATGGTATCTTAACCCTAACTCAAAGCATTAACTAGTCAACCAAGGTGACGGACATGCCTTATTCGCAACCCAACCAAGGGTCTTTTATTCTTCCAATTCTTTACTCATCTCCCTCTAACCGAGTTTAGTTAACACACTTGGCAACGCAAGATTCTTCATCTAGGCCTTCAAGATATAGTCTAGATGCATGCGTCCCTTCCATCCCTCTTAGTGCAGTACTATGCAGAATTTTCCAATCAAACTTACCCATCATGCACATGGTGCGTTTAATATATTAGTACATCCTAAGCAACCTTTAACTCTCTTCATACCTGGCAACAAATACTTAATCCTAATGCACCGGATCTCATGTGACTTGTGTATATGAAAGTCTAGGTTTCTATCCATCGGTAAAATTTGCATCCTGTGAATGGAAACTAACATTTCATGTGTTTATTTTAATCATGATTGCAAAGCATGAATTCTAGATGAGTATTCATGCACTGAACTGGATTAAAAACTATTATTTTATGTGAAATAATGTGAAAACCTTATCATTCTATGTGTGTAAAAGCTATCATTCTATGCGTATAAACTTATGCGAACTCCATGCTCTACCATTTCATGCATGCAACCTATCACTTGGAGTAATAAAAATCCTAAGGGTCGTTCTTGTTCCATGCATGTACCTACCCCTTTATTTCTTCTTCTTGAAATAAAACAGAATATGCTTAACCAAAATTAATCATAAATCCTAGGATATCAAAAGGACCTGGGTTTGATTCGTGATCGTAGGGGCATTTGTTGCATTGGTCGCTCCACTCGCCTCTCCCGCATTACCGATACCATTGGTAGCTCTGGCACTTACACTTCCCGCAACTCTCTTTTTGGGAGCCATTTACCACGTGGATTTTGGATAGTTCGGACCTCAACGGGCGTTCAAGATGACAGGCTTGGGAAAGAAAAGATTGTGAGTAAGGTGACCTTTGCCAATGAGGGGGGCTTGAAAAGTGGCTTCTCGAACAAGGCTCCTCAAACACGGCCCTCAACACCTTCTCTACTCACTAACTCTCTCTCTCTCTCTCCCTCCCCTTCTCCTTTTCTCCTTCTCTCTCTCTCCCTCTTCTTCTTCTTTTCTTCTCTCCTTCTCCTACTCTCTCTCCCTCTTCTTCTTCTTCTTCTCCTTCTCTCTCTCCCTCTCCTTCTCTTCTTCTCCCCCTCTCTTCTTCCTCTTCTTCTTCTTTTTCTCTTCTTCTTTTTCTCTTCTTCTCCTTCCCTCTCTCCCTCTCCTTCTCTACTTCTCTCTCTCTTCTTCCCCTTCTTCTTCTTTTCCTCTTCTTCTTCTTCCCTCTCTCCCTCTCATTCTCTTCTTCTCTCCCTCTCTTCTTCCTCTTCTTCTTCTTTTTCTCTTCTTCTTCTTCTTCTCCTTTCCTCTCTCCCTCTCCTTCTCTTCTTCTTTCTCTCTCTTCTTCCTCTTCTTCTTCTTTTCCTCTTCTTCTCCTTCCCTCTCTCCCTCCTTCTTCCTCTTCTTCTTCTTCTTGTCTTCTTCTCCTTCCCTCTCTCCCTCCTTCTTCCTCTTCTTCTTCTTCTTCTTCTCTTCTCTCACGGCTAGGGGCGCTATTCACGGGGCAGGGGAGGGTGCCACTACCTGCTGAAAGTTGGAGGGGGGGTTTCCACCTAACGAGCTGGAGGGGGGTGGAGGTTTTTGACGGAAGGCCCAGGGGGACGCTACTGCTGCTGCAACGGAGGGGGGGGAGGTGACGAAGCACGAGGGGGGGGAAAGACCTTCCATTCAACGCCAGGGAGGAGGGGGGAGTCTCCCTTATATGGTGGAAGGGGGGGGGGACAGCCGCCACCCCTACCACCTGGGGGGTTGCATGCCCCCTAACACTAGTTCACTCCCTCTCTCTCTCTCCCCAACGTGCTGTCGGTAGGCAAAGAGAGAGGGATAAAAAAACATTCATTAAAATCTTTAAAAAATTAAGGGGGGGTATATTACAGAAGTGAACTAATATTACCATGGATTTCATAATGGGATTGTCTACAACAAAACATGGGTGGAATATTATTTATGTGGTGGTATCAGTTGACTAAATCAACCCTTTTTATTCCAACAAAGGCTCAAATTAAAATAAATCAAGTGGCGGATTAGTTTATGGAATGTGTCTTTAAGTTTCATGGAATGCCAATGAAGATTGTGTATGATTATGACACCAAGTTTATGTGGGCAGCTTTTGAGGAGTTTGTCATCCACAAACAGATGGGCAAACTGAAAGGGTCAACAAATGGTTAGAAGTTTATTTGTGTCATTTTTGCCATGACACACAAAACTCATGAGACCATTCATCTTGTAGAATTTTTTTATAATAATACTCATCACATGAGTATTTAAATGTCTCATTTTGAAGCATTATATGGCTACAAGGTTCAAGTGCCTTCCACGTTGTTTCATGATTATGTGAATTCTAATGCTCGTGAAGAGTTAGAGAAGATGGAGGCTCTTATGAAGCAATGCAAGGATAACATTGGAAAATCTCAAGAGACAATGAAGGCCTATGCAGATGAGAAAAGTAGACATGTGGAGTTTGATAAAGGTGAATGGGTTTTCTTGAAGGTTTCGAAATCCCATTATGCTTCTCTTAAGGGAGAACATAATAAACTTGCTCATAGGTATTATGGTGAATACCAAATAATTAAGAGATTTTTGGATCCTACCTATCGACTTGATTTACCTTCAACTACATGCATCCACAATGTCTTTCATGTATCTCAACTCAAGAGGTATGTTGGCCTTGAAATCCAAGTTCTTGAAGAACTACCTCCCCTTGATGAAGATAGTTTGATCATTTATGAACTTAAAAACATTATTGGTAAGTGGGAGAAATTTCTAAGGAACTGAGTTCTTGTAGAGTATCTTATAAAATGAAAGGGTTTACCTATGGAAGAATCTTCTTGGCAGCATGCTTTCTATTTGGAACAATTTCCATGGATTCTTCAAGAGGATAATTTATTCACTGGACAGTAATCAACTTGTTGTAATAAATTTTTGTTCTAAATTTAAATGCTTTATCTTTATCAAAATTTTATTTTGATGGCATGGATAGATACTACATATTGTCCTCCACATTTTTGTTGCTCAGACATGGAAATTGGACACTCATACTTCAAGATATTACCAGATTTGTACTGTAGCCTATCTTGGACAGCCTGCAGTAGTTTGTTCCACTTACATGGTCTCTCTTCATCGACTTATTTGGTCTTCTTTAGCATGGACTCCTATTTCAGCATGACTTCACCTATTTCAAGTTATTCTTGTACTCATCATTGTATCTTGTCCCAAATTTAGCTTTGAGGACAATATTTAGTTTATTAGGGTTTAGTATAAAAGGCTAAGTTGTAACTAGCCAAGTACCTTTTTACCATTTTACAACATTACATATTTGAGGTCTCTACCTCCCACCATCTAAGAGAGTGCATACTCTTAGCCACCACCATAGCTTGGGGTGCATACCATGTTATAACTTCTCATCATTTGATTCTCAGTTATTTATCAATGGTAATATCATTTTAGCCTAGCCACCTTGACTATGGTTTTCTTGGTAAATAGTCTATTTCTTTGTATTTTCAGTTTTATGGTTTCCTATGGGAATTAACTTCTTTACCTAGGTAGTGCAAAATGTCAAAATATCTAGCTATAGCCATCACCCCATAGGCATGGGTTGCAAGAAAATATACATCTTTAAAAACTTTGATAAGAAAGTCTTTGAAAATTTCATAAAGTGTGAAAATTGCATATAAGATGCATCAGATGTTTATGGCCTAGTGATCACAAATTTCCTTGACCAATCTCTAAAAGGGTAAGCATTTCATTACATGCTACATTTGAGCCTTTATCCTATATAGCTTGCTAATAATTGTGCGGTGAGGATGATATCATCTATGCCTTCCATGGGAGGGAACCCTTCTGATGAACCTTGAGACGTATATCATAAAGAGTCACCATAAAGCCATAGAGGCTGCTCTGTTACATTCATGAAATATTTGGTGGTGACCCTCGAAGACATGAATATTGAACAAGGTTCACAACTAAGTGATAGAGGCTTCCCTCTAGCAAAGGGTTGCCACAAACTACTTGGTGGGGATAGTGATGAGGGTCATCAAAGCAATAGAGACTGCCCCTCAGCAACAGCAAAAGGTTGCCACAAACCACTTGGTGGTGATCTTCCAATACAATAATACAAGAGGGTCACTACCAAATAGTTCATGGCAACCCTTTGCCCAAGGGCAACCTCTATTGATTCGTGGTGAATCCCTAAAGACAAGAATACTAGATGAGGGTCACCCAAATGATAGAGGCTTCCCCTAGACAAAGGGTTGCTAGGAACCACTTGGTGGTGACCCTCAAGGATAAGAACACTCAATGAGGGTCACCACCGAGTGATAGAGGTTGCCCCTAGGTAATGGGTTGCCATGAATCTCTTGATGGTGACCCTCAAAGACTAGAACACTAAAGAGGGTCACCATTAAGTGATCACGGCTACCTTGTGGCAAAGAGTTGCCATGAATTACTTGGTGGTGGTCCTCAAAGACAAGAACAATGGATGAGGTTCACCACTAAGATTTTTGTGGGGGTTGAACTCATTGTGTCAATAGTGTTGATGGACCCAATGGAAAGCATGATTGCTCAAAAGATGGCTTGTTAGGTGAGAGTTAGAATACAAGACTAGGCAAATTTGAGAGTAAGAAAATGGCCAAATGTGTGCAAGTCTAGTTTAATTGAAGAGTCTATGCATTAACCAATTTAGGGTGTGGGGATCGAGTACTGAGTGCTTTTTCATTAATATGTTCATTGTGTAGGGATTGAGTATCGAATGTGTTTGCATTAATAGGTGATATTTTCAAGCAATAAAAGTATTTCTTTAAATGGCCAAGAGTTTTAGGATACAACTGAGAGTGGTAGCAGCTATTGCTAATATGGTGGTGTGATGGAAGCAAAAGAGTATTTCTTTAAAAGTATTTCTTTAAATGGCTAAGAGTTTTAGGATACAATTGAGAGTAGTGGCTATCGCAAATATGGTGATGTGATGAGAGCGTCGGCTAATGCTAATATGGTGATATGATGGGAGTAGAAGAGTATGTGGATCGACCACATGATGGGGATCAAAATATTATAAAAAGTATTATAGGATGATAATCCCAAGTCTCCCCACCCCCAAAACACACACACACAAATAAAAAAGAGAGAGAATCCTAGAAAAGTGTTGCTTTCATTAATTCCAAATTCCAAATAGTGCAAAATGGAACTTTGAGACTAGTAATGTAACTAAAAGGGATAATCACATCAACTCCATGGAGGGACCAGTGATGACTGTACATGTGTATCTTGTACTACCAAGGATTTTGCAAAAATATTTTAGGATCTAGAAATTTGGTAGGACTCCCTCTCCTAAAACACTCGTGTTATCTCAATCTTCTTTGATCATGCTAGCTCTCTTTCTTTCTCTTACATCTACTCATGTTTGGCTCTTGCTTCACCCCTCCACTCTCATCGTTGTGATCAAGGCATAATAAGATCAAAGATATCGAATCTAGTGATGGACACTAGCTCTTTACATGAGGTGCCATTCGACAACATAGCAGACATGGCTATTTCTAACTTTTATTGTTTCTAACCAAATTGAATAGCAACTTCATAACATATAGATTCTCATTAAAGGGATGTGTGATTTCCTAAAGGGGATGCCCTCAACAGTAGTTTTGAGTGGGTTTCTTTGTGATCCTAGTGTTGTGTAAATCCACAATGGGCCACCACCAAGTGAGAGGCAACTATACTAAGCAGAGAGTCATCATATCACTCTTTCATGACCCTAGTGTGGGTAGCCATTATGAAGCCAATAAAGCCACTCCCAATTGTGGAGGAACTAGAGAAGTAGCTCTTCAAATTGTAGGGTATTATGGATTCCAATTCTCCATGGATCATAGATTATGGGCACAAGAAGAATAGATGGTTTAGGCTAGTCTCAATAGAATATTTGTTTATTTAGATTTCATAACTTTAACCTAAAGCATTGCACTCTTAGATTCTTAGCATGCATAGTATTATGTAGGGTGTGGACAACTTTTGAATAAATGTCAATTGAATAATGAACAACCTCATGAATGGCCACTAGGCTCAACATTTCCTTCATTGAGCTTATAAATTCTAGTATTCCTAGTAGCTTTTTAGTTTTGTTTGTCAAATTTCTTTGAAACTTTAAAGAAAGTGTTAGAGATAAATACATTTCCATGGCAAACAGTGAGTGATAGTCTATTAATAAATATGTTTCCATGATAAGCCATGAGTAATAATCTATTAACGAATACATTTCTATAACAAACCATGAGTAATAGTATATTAATACAAAGCCAATTTTTCTACTAGAAGTCATAGTGACAAGCTTACTTTGTCATTTAGGTTCTTATATATTTCTATGGTGACAAGGTGGTCTATTATGGAAGGATATTCATACTCTTTATTTCCTTTCAAATGCCTAGAAATTTTCTTTATAGTTTGGAAAATAGTAATTGAACATTTCGTAAACCTCTTAATGATATGGTTGAAAGTACTATTTTACATGCTTATAAACTTCTAGTAGGTTGGTTAGATTATTGGTGTTTTTTAGAATGGGTGTGTCCTCATTCTTAGTAAACCCTTGTTTTTTCACATTTTGAATAGCCATCTCTATATAGTATACTTGAAATTATGTGACATTTTAGATATGGATAGTCAAATATGTGCTACTTGTCCAGTTAAACATGCTATCCATAACAAATTTTTAATAAATTCCTTACTAAGCACTCTATAAGATGCCTTTCACTAAAAATTGAGTTTGTTAGAGATTGTTCTGTATTTATCTCCAAATTAGTTTTGATTATGTGATGTTTTGTATTTCACATAACAAAATTGACTTAAGTCCTCAGCGTTTAATTTTTGCCTCCGATGTTTCATATTATATTTGTGCACAATAGTGTAATGATTAAATTTGCAAGGTCGATTGAAAACTTAATGATTAAGTAGAATGAGTAATCAATTATTGAGCCAATGGTCTAGTTAATCTTTTTGCTCCAAATAACAAGTTAGCATGCTGTTGAGATATCAAGCTCCACTCGTGATATGCCAGGGTGACCGTTGTGCATTTATGTCATCGACTTGTCAGTTGCAGATGCGGTTGGTACACCGCCATGAATAATAGCTAGATGACAGCTATCCTTATCTACTCTAGTTCGTGGCTCAGTTAGTATGCCACCTTAGTTAGTTGAGTTTGGTTTGAGACTCATATATAGGGTTCTTCTATTTCTATGTACTAGAGTTCTTTTTGGCTTACACAACTAAGAAGAGGAAAATTGTTTTCAGCCTCCACCTCTTTGTGTATTCCCCCATTGTGCAAGCAAGAAAGCTACAAGTGAGACTCCTTCCTTCTCTCCCACAATCTTGACATGGTATCAGAGCCTTGTTTGTGGTAAGGAGCTCAAGAAAGCAAGCCAAGTTCGTGGTATTCTGGTAAGAGGACCAGTATTGCTTTCATTCTTCTGTTTTGGGAGCAAGTCTCTGCAGGTAGCACAGCCGAAAAGTGCAAGAGTGCATTGTCTCAGGTTGAGATGCCCTTCGCAGTGAAGCAAGAGGGCAGTATATGCTGCGGGCAAGGGCTTTAGCCCTTGGTGACCCTGTTTTTTTTATTTGAGGCCATTTCGGGGCTTGTTTTGGAGGCGAAAGTTTTCTTCACGCACTCAGGAAAAGGCCCAGTTTTATGCTGTGCGACCACTATTCTACAGGTCGGTGAGAAGTTACTGTAGAAATTGCATCGTTTGCCTGTGCTCAAAGACATTAGGAGTTTTAGAATCATCCTTGTTGCCTGTTGATGCAAAATCGTCACTAGGAAGTGACTGTGTGGTCAAATACCACTTTTGTCAGTTTTACAGATTTGCCCTTGTGAGGGTGAAGCTGTGTTCTTTGCAGTGACAGAATTTTTTGCAATGTTCTGTAATGGCGTCTGATTCTCTTTCACAGATTGTCACTGAAAAGCTTGACAAGAACAACTTCCAAGTATGGAAGTTTAGAATGACGAATTTCCTTATGGGATAAGGATATTGGGAATTTGTTGCAGGAAATGAAGAAGAACTAGTTCTTCCTGATGTTCCCAATCAACAGCAAATGCAGGCATTTAAAGCATGGCATGAGAGAGCCAGGAAAGTTATGTACTGGCTGTCTATCAACATTTCAGACTCTATGATTGTGCATATTCAAGATGCAAGTACGCCAAAGGAGGCATGGGATACTTTGTCAAAAATGTATAGCACAAATACGCAAGCCAGGAAAATGCAGCTCAAGCAAGAGTTGCATAATGTGCAAAGAGAAAATATGAGCATCAATGACTACCACATGAAGGTGAAGAAGATTGCAGATGCACTTGCTTCCATTGGGTCACCAATGGAAGATGATGATTTAGTTTCTGTGACCTTGAATGGTCTAGGAAAGGATTATGCACAGTTCCGAACATCTATTTCCGTCCGTGAAAGATTTCCTGATTTTGAGGAGTTGATTGCTCTTCTAATTTCTGAGGAGCAGAGAAATGGTGGTGCATCTTCTTCAGGAGGAACTTCAAAAGAAGTTGTCTTCTACTCAAATGCTAGAAGAGGTAGAGGTAGAGGTAGAGGAGGCTGATCGAGAGGCCGTGGTAGAAATCAGAATATGCAGCAAACTCAAGAAAACCAGTCCTATGGAGGAGGACGTGGTAACTCTAGAGGCAGGGGGAGCCAAAGAGGTCGTGGTGGATGGCAAAGAGGCCAAAATGCAAACAACAATGTTGAATGCTACTACTGTGGTAAAATGGGTCATATGGCTAAGGACTGCTATAAAAAGCAGAATGACATCATGAATGGAAAATTGCAACAAGGGAATTATGCATCTTCTAGTAGACAGGGTGATGACAGAAATGAGCATTTGTTTATGGTGCAACACATGAACAATTATGTGACAAGTGCAGAAGAAAGCAACGATGTATGGTATGTTGACTCAGGTGCATCAAACCACATGACAAGTCATGTAGAATGGATGGAGGATGCAAGGAAAATGGAAAAACCAGGATTTTTGGAGACTGGTGATGATACTGCACATCCTATTGTCCAGATTGGAAAAATTCCCTTGTCTATGCAGGATGGGAAAAAGAAATACTTGTCCGATGTATTTCATGTCCCAAATATCACCAAGAATCTAGTTTCTGTTGGTCAAATGGTTGAGCAGGGCTTGCAGGTCAAATTTAATCCTCATGGATGCTTTGTTGAGGATATGAAAAATAAAGGTCGCTTGATAGCAAAAGGAAAGAAGAATGGCAGAATGTTTACGTTGGATGCAGACATGCCTGAATTGAGTGCAGCAATGTTTGCACATAGGACCGGTGTAGTTGCAGATATTGATATCTAGCATAAACGCATTGGTCATGTTAATGTACAGCGACTTAAATCAATGTAGGCCCAAAATATTGTTGCAGGATTGCCTAAATTCAAGGTTGCAGAAATGCATAAGGTATGTGAAGCTTGTCAGTTTGGAAAACAGGCAAGGAAACCATTTCCTAGACATGTTCAAGAGAGTAAGAAGCCATTGGAATTAATCCACTCTGATGTGTGGAATACTAAAGCTGCATCTCTTGGAGGCTGTCATTATTTTGTCACTTTTATTGATGACTATAGCAGAAAAGTTTGGGTGTATTTTATGAAAAAGAAAAGTGAAGTTTTTGGGCATTTCAAAACTCTTAAAGCTATGGTTGAAAAAGAAACAGGCCTGTAAATAAAATGCCTAAGGTCAGATGGAGGGGGAGAGTATCTCTCAAATGAGTTTGCAAGGTTCCTACAGGAGCATGGCATAAAGCAGCAATATTCATGCAGTCATACCCCACAACAAAATGGAATTGCAGAAAGGAAAAGCAGGCATATTGGAGAGGTATCTCGTGCCATGCTCAATGAAAAAGACCTGCCAGATTTTTATTGGGCTGAGGCAGTTGCTACAGCAGTCTACATAATGAACAGAACTCCCACTGCAACAATACATGGGATGACTCCAAAGGAGAGGTATACTGATAGGAAACCGGATATTTCTCATTTGAAAATTTTTTGTTGCATTGCCTATGTTCATGTGCCAGATGAGTTGAGATCCAAGTTGGATCCAAAAGCTGAGAAGTGCATCTTTATTGGTTACTCTCTGCAGCAGAAAGGGTATAGATGCTATAACCCTTCTACTCGTAAGTTTACAGTGAGCAGAGATGTTGTTTTTTATGAGATGAGTAGCTGGTATAAACCAGTAAATGTGATTGATAATGTAGATGCACAAAATGGTAATGCCGCCTAGAATTCACAGCAGCAGTCACAGGATATTAGTGGACCTGGAGCGTCCTCTAGTAGTGGTTCACATTCTTCACCATGGACAGGCAGATTGAGATCAGGAGAATCTTCTCAAAGCAATGCAGATAGTGGTATGCAGGTATCACGAAAAGGAAAAGAGAAGGTAGATCAGCCCATGTTTGATGTGAATGCAGGTCACTCTTATGTGGATGGTGAATCAAGTGGCTCAGAATAGAGTATTGATGATGAGTTGGGTATTCCTTCTATTGTTACACCTGGAGTAAGGAAGACCAGGGATGTTTTGAGAGCACCTGGAAGTGAACCTACTTTGCGCAGGTCTACCAGAGCTAGGTATCCTGTGGATAGACTGAAATATGATGGATTTACAGCCATTCAATATGCATATATGGTCAAGTGATACATGAACCAGAACCCACTTCTTTTGAGCAAGCCATGGGAAAAGAAAAATGGGAGAAAGCCATGGATGAAGAAATGGATGCCTTGGAAGCAAATGCTACATGGGAATTGGTACCTTTGTCTAAAGATAAGTATGCAATTGGTTATAAGTGGGTTTATAAGGTGAAACACAATGCAAATGGTTCTATGAAGAGATACAAGGCAAGATTAGTAGTCAAGGGGTATGCACAAACATATGGCATTGATTATGAAGAAACATTCAGTCTGGTTGCAAGGATGGCAACCGTAAGAGCAGTCATTGCTATGGCTACATCAAAGGGATGATCTTTACATCAGATGGATGTAAAGAATGCCTTCTTGTATGGTGATTTGCAAGAAGAGGTCTATATGGAGCAGCCATCAGGTTATGTGCATGCTGCTCATCCTGAGTTTGTTTGCAGGTTGAAGAAAGCCTTGTATGGCTTGAAGCAAGCACCTAGAGCATGGTCTCACAAGATAGGACAGTATCTTGTCACTATTGGCTTTCAGATTTCCAGGGCATATTTCTCACTTTATGTGAGAAAAACAGAGAAAGGTATTATGCTACTTGTCATTTATGTTGATGATTTGATTATGACAGGTGAGAGTGATGAAGATATCCTTCATGTGAAAATGCTATTGAAGCAGAAGTTTGAGATGAAGGATTTGGGAGAGCTCCGTTATTTCTTAGGCATTGAGGTAATTAGATCACCAAGTGGAATATGGCTCTTGCAGAGGCAGTATGGATTGGACATGCTGTCCAAATATGGGATGACAGGCTGTAAGCCTATTTCAGTTCCTTTGGAGCAAAATGTGAAGTTGAGCGCAGATGCAGGTGAGCTTTTCGAAGACCCTACTATGTACAGACGCATAGTAGGAAGTTTGATTTATATGACTATTACCAGGCCAAATTTAAGCTATGCTGTTGGATTCGTAAGTCAGTTTATGTAGGCTCCAAGGAAACCACATTTGGATGCGGCTAGACGCATACTCAGGTATGTGAAGTCCACATTGTAGTATGGACTATTTTATGAGACTGGGGTTCAGATACAATTGCATGGATACACTGATGCTGATTGGGCTGGTAGTATTTCTGATAGACGATCTACCAGTGGATATGTGTTCTCTTTTAGGAGTGCTGCAGTCACTTGGAGCAGCAAGAAACAACCTACAGTTGCCTTGTCGAGCACAGAGGCTGAGTACAAGGGTGCAGCAATGGCTGCATGTGAGGTAGCTTGGTTGCATAAGCTACTTTATGATATGCATCAGTCTACAGATGGGCCAGTTGTCATTTATTGTGACAACATGAGTAGTATACACTTGGAAAATAACCCAGTCTATCATCCTAGAACAAGCACATTGAGGTGCATTATCACTATGTGCGGGAGAGGGTTTTACTAGGTCTTATTGATCTAGTTTATGTCAGCACAGAGGATCAGGTAGCTGACATATTTATGAAGGCATTGGGCGCAGAGAAGTTGCGCAAGTTCAAAGACCTGCTTAGTGTGCAAGAATTGGGATTGAGCTCGAGGGGGAGTGTTGAGATATTGAGCTCCACTCGTGATATGCCAGGGTGACCATTGTGCATTTATGTCACCGACTTGTCAGTTGCAGATGCGGTTGGTACACCGCCATGAATAATAGCTAGATGACAGCTATCCTTATCTACTCTAGTTCGTGGCTCAGTTAGTATGCCACCTTAGTTAGTTGAGTTTGGTTTGAGACCCATATATAGGAATCTTCTATTTCTATGTATTAGATTTCTTTTTGGCTTACACAACTAAGAAGAGGAAAATTGTTTTCAGCCTCCACCTCTCTGTGTATTCCCCCATTGTGTAAGCAAGAAAGCTACAAGTGAGACTCCTTCCTTCTCTCCCACAATCTTGAAACATGCATCATACAAGCAATGAAGTATAGGGGAGTTTTTAAAAATTTATCAATATAAAATTTGTGGTTTGACAAGCCAAACTACTTAGTTTTGGCTCAAAAAGTCCAAAATTGCCAACAAAAAGGTGATCTAAGTAGTGGGGATCCATGTAGTGCCCTATCGAGGCATCCTTTTTGAATGCTCCCTAGTCCTCTTGGCAACTTATAAAATCATTAATATTGAGAATGGTCTATATTGACATAAAGTTAGATCAAAATAGTATACATAGTAAAATGTAGTATCTAAATGGACTATTGATACATTTACTTCTTGCTCGGCATTGACAGTAATCTTGAGTAAAACAATGCTCAATAGTCTATACAATTCATACAATTTTAAAATATTAACTTAGTATGCACCATGTAATGTGTGATAGAGCTTTTGCCCCATGCTTCCACCATGTTTTCGTAAAAGCTATGCACAACATCGATAAATTCTTTCTTATCTTCATTGTTAAACACCATCTTGTGAAGTAAGGGAGCCAATTTGTTAAGACTTATCCAAACCTTAGCTTTGGCCAACCTTGTTTTTCCTCCATTTCTTTGATCAGAAACTGCAAAATGTAACTTTTTCCACCCATCGTAGTCTTGCGGCCTATGAGCCATGACATTCCCTTCCTCATTGATGGGTACTAAGAGAAACTTCCTAGCCTTTGCTCCTCCAAAGCAAGGCTTTTTTGGCAAGTTACTAGATTTTGCTAATCTCTTCTTATCTTTTTCAATCGTCACTTGATGCTTGTGTAGCCCAATTTGTAATAGCACTTACTTCACATTCCTATACATTGCAATGGCTTCTTTTTGTGGTTGCATCCTATAAGCAAAGAAAATGTATTCATATACAAGTTTCTCCATGATTCTGACAAAAGCATGCAATGAACAAATGTGAATACGATTTTCTTTCTACCTTTCCTTCTATCCTCTTTGTCAAGAAATATAGACATGGATTCTTTGTATTTGCACCATTGGAGATTCCACACACGCATTTTAAAGTTTTCAAGTCTCCTACAAGATACCACATGCTTTGATACATCACTTTCACTAGCCGTTATTCACAATTAACTCATTGATTGGCTTCTTCTTTCATTTGCGCTCTTATGTTAGCTTGTTGTTGATCTTTCTCGAGTCGTCCAATTGTGCCTTTGCCTCCTCATATGAGATACCAATGTCATGGATAGTGTCTTTCATTGAAAGAATTTTATTTTTTTGCTGAATCATGACAATTTTTTTTGGTTGCTTGGCAAGTTGTAAATACTTTGAACGCCTGATCATTGAGCCGCCTAGTATAACTGAGCAACCCATTTTCACCCTCGCACACATACTTCAACAAATTTGTGATTCTTGAGAAAGTTGGAGGTCTATTGTTTAAGGGGTCAATTGGTTAGATTCCCCCATCAACCCACAAGTCCAATGTTTCAATCCCATTTGCTTGTAACTTTGCAAAACCTGAGGGTTGACATTGGTACGCAAGGTTCTTTTGAATAATGGGGTGTATTCAATCTCTACCTCAATATGCAGCTCCTTCTTTCATGTATTCATTTTCCTATTAATAGAAACAAGGAGCCTACTTGGTTGTCATAGGAGGCAAAGTGGAGATGCATAGAGAGGCACACAAAGGTGCCGAGGGAAAGGAGGGTGTAAGTAATTCACTCTGTTAATGAAGGTTGTATAAACACAGAGAAGAGGTCACAATAGAGCCATGAGAGAGTATAGATATGGGGGAAAATACCTCAGAGGGTACGGATGTCCAAGACTTTCATATTTTAGACATTTCTATTTTACCTCCAAAAGCATTTCCAAAAACACGAAATTCAACCAGTTGATTTATTTTTTTACCAAAAGGTAGAATATAAAAAATCCCTATAATATCTTAAAAGGAACTTTCGAAATTTCATTTTCCTTGTTCTCGATTAAAAAATCAATTACCTCATATCTACTAATTATTTTGCATTGAAAATGAAGCACCACACTCCCGTAACTAACTCCTTTTTTAATATCAAATTTGGTTGAAAAATTCTTCTTGAATGAGGAGAGAAAGGGAATATGAGTATATCTTTATAGATAATATAAAAAAGGCAAAACAAGATTGCAAAAGTGGAGAGAGAAGAGGATTATTTTACTATTCTTCTCTCCTCTTTTCCTTATTTTAAGGAGGAGGGGGGGACTAAAATGCCCATTTGTGAGTTCTTTTTTTTCCTAATGTAAACAGCATGAGCAAAGTCTTCATCAATAAAAAAGAATTTTTGTTTCTCAATGATGTAAAAAAAAAATTTGGAGTGAGGAAGGATGAGGTGTTTTTAATGCTGGCAATCACCAAAGATTTGCATAGCACCCTAAAGTTGGAAGACATAGATAACGCACTCACATAGCTCTTGGAGATGTTGTGGACTTGACAGAGCACATCACGGTTGGCACCCAAGAGTTTGAGATAGTGCATGCAAGCTTGGTGGCAAGATAGGTATCCTTGTTGTGATATGTGTCTTTGTAGCATATCCTTGATGCATATGGGCCATACTTTGCAGAAAAGGGAAGCATCGGAGTTTTGTCCACATGAGGGATGGAAAATTCACATTGGATAGTGTGTGGTGCATACCAAAGAAAAATTGATCATGGTGGAGGGGTGAATGGTAGCAATCCAATGATCCAATTGCTATCTTGGTGGTATAGGATTATAGTAGCGGATGATGCTAAACTCTCACAAAAGAGAGCAAATAAAAGTGCTTATGAATCGACTACAAACATGATGGAATCACGTCATGTCACTAAAAGAGTACATTATGAAGCCTCAAGTGCCAAAGAAAACCATGCCAAGTGGCTAGAAATAAGGCTTCGACAAGACAGTAAATGCGTTCGAAGAGAGCTAAGATATTAAGATGAACAATGTGTTCATTATGAATGTAATTCATAGTTTAAGAGAGAAAGAGAAAGTGTGCATCTATGTGAATGAGTCTTATAGTTTAGGGTTATATAAAAGAGGGTTTCACTTTCTATCTTATTCATTGAGTTCTCACATCTCTTGTGCAAGAAAGATGGCTAGGTCTAAGGTAGTTGCAAATAAGCTTTCGCTCAGAGCCGCATATCCTGTTCAGCCCCTTGGAGCATCTACTAGCTCAGATGCACCCCCTTCTCAACCTAACCGAGCTTCCTCAAGATGCCCTTACAAGGGTCCTCCTCTGTTGAGGGTAAAGGCGCCTCTGCCTAGCCGCCCGTGTATTACTACACTGATAGTCACCGCCATTGCACACTGCAGGCGGCGAGCACCCATCACCGTCACTTTATTATTTATTCTTTTAGTGAGAGTTTGAATAAAGGAAGGCCCGATCACACATTGTGACGGTTGGAGATCCCATTTCTAGTCTCTCCCTTTTTCTTGCTCTTGCTCTCCCGCCGCCATAGCTCTCGAGTCCAACCTTCAATCCATCGTTCCCTTTCAACTGGTATCAGAGCTTTGCTTTCCGACTCTTGAGCTTGGTTCATGGCATTCTCAGCATCCCATCGACTCCCTACTTGCATTGGCTCTCCTTCTTGGTAGCCATATCCGACTCCTTTGAGCTCTCGTCACTCCCCGGCTTCCCAAGCACCTTCCTGGCATTGTTGGGCACCTTCAGGGCATTACATCAGAGGTATTTGATCATTTTCTTCAGGGTTTACTTCAGTTCTCAGGCCTCATAGACTGTAAACAAGTTGTGGGCAGCTATAGCTCACACCTCTTGGAGCAAATTTATTTTTAAAATATTTATTTATAGGGACAAAGTAAAATATATTATATTCATCAAGAAAGATACATGCACTGATAGTGATGGTAGATACAAAAGGCCGATAGCCAACAATAACTCTCATTCGTTCCTTGGCTTTTTCATCGGTGGAGAGGAGGGGCCAGCTTCCAACGAAAATAGAAGTTCCTTATCTGCTTCAAAAATGACACGCTCCCCCTTTAAGTCTTTCCCCAAGAGAAACGGATCTGCACTTTAGCAAGGTCACCTAATATAGCAAGCACACACATTGCTCCACCACGCGTTTGGTCAAACAAGTAAAGAGGCTTTGACCTCTTGATTAGCACCACCTTCTCCAAGCTAGATGTCACAGGTATCGCTTAAAAATGTCACAAATTGGTCAAATATCAAATTTTCAAGATTGTTTCTTGCCTTGTGGTGAGCACTTCATATGGAAGACCGCCAAGTCTGCAACAAGGTCACCAATGTACTCCTTCAGAGCTGAATCCTTTCGTCGATCCACATGCCGAGCTCTTCCTTGCCTTGATGCAAACTCATCTATATACACAAGGTAATCTTCAAATTTGAAGCACCCGGCACAGATCATCAAGTTTCATCAGGTGCCTAGAGTACCCGATGCACCCTATCCTCAAGTTTCATCAGGTGCTTCAAATTTAGCATTCGGCACAAGGTAATCTTCTTCAACTGAGGTAATATGATCTTGTGTTGCTATGATGGAACTCACTGTATCTAAGCTTGTATCATCATATCTTTCAATCTCTGCCATTGTCTGATGCACATTTATGTAATCATAATCGATAAGGTCTTTCATCAAATCCCTAACTAGGATGGAAAACAACTCTTCTTCCTTCATTTCCAAGTATTGCAGCACATCTAATAGAAGTATTGTACACCATCTACTTCAATGGGCGTCAAGGAGGCAAGGTTGGGTTTGTCAACTTGTGGCTGTTTTGAAGAAGATTGCACCATGAGAGCCAACCCTTGCTTTGTCACCACCCGGATGGTAGAGGGCACAGCCTCTAGCTCATGTGAGACATCTCCTAAGATGCTATCCATAGCAACTATAGCTCTATTGACCATAAGCTCTAGAGCTTTCACCTCTTGTGCAGCCTCTACTTCCTCTTTGGAATTATCCATTGGTGAAGGCTTTGGATTAGGAATATCCTTTAGCAAGCCTCTGACATACTCTTCACCATCCACTGTGACTGTAGGGGAGTCAGCTTCATTGAGTAACAAAATAAAAGTGGCAGTCTATAAGAGGTAGTTAGTGCCATGAAAGTGAGATGCTTGAAGTAGTTAGGGGTGAGACTTACATAGTAATGACCTAGTTGTTTGTGAAATGTCTCTGTGCCATGGATGTACTCCAAGAGATTGCATGGCACCCATTCTTCATCAAAATCTTAGAACCCACAGTACACTCCTGTAAGTATGCATTCATGTACTCAATAGGGTATTGTCAGCTTGGACCATGCCACAATATCGTATCATAGTACTTGATATTGGAACAAAAGATCTTGTAAAGATATGATCTCCTCATGAATTCTGTACCTTGAAAGAATTGAATGAAGTTATTAAGAGTGTGATCCATTGCGGAAGAAGGGGTGCAGGAGGCAAGTGCAAGGGTGCTTGGGAGAGGATAAGTGGTTGGAGATTTGGAAAATGAAAATGAGGTCAAGTGAATGGTTTTAATAGGCCATGGACTTAAAGTTTTAGTTTTAAAAAAAGTATTAAAATGTTAAATAAAGTTTTAAAAGTTAATTTTTTTTTTAAATCCACAATATAGAATGTTGGAGAATCTAAATTATGCATAAATCATTTTAAAAATAAAATCCCATGATATATTCATCATTAATTTTGGATACATTATTTTGTACACAAATTGTGTCTTGTTACAAAGCACTCAATAACATATAATTATTCTCCATTCTTTTATCTATTTGAAAGAAAAAAAAAGGATTTGAAATCTTATGTCCCAACAAAAAAAACATTTCAATATTAAACAAGCTCACCTTTCTACCACCAATAGAGAAGTTGAAGCTATCTGTATGAATGCTTCCCATCAAGACAATATGCTCAGACATATTTAGAGGACTCCAACAATCACTCACTATGATTGACTAGATAATTCCACCTAACATATGAATTTGAATATCAAATGCTTGTCCCATATTTTCAGTGGACTCCAAGAAGGGAATCCATTTGCTTGCTTCCTTCATCCAACATTAGTAATAAAAGCGTTGTACAATGATGAATGTGCAATCAAGTGATGAAAGTAACACTAAAGATAATCACTTTGTACGAAAAGATGTCACCTTTGTGCACCCATCCACCTCATTCCATCCTTCTTCAAAATTGAAATTACAAAAGTCCTCAGTTATGTACTTATAAATGAACATGGAGGGGCATTGATGTACATTTGTGCTTTTGAATATATATACAAAAACATGAACTAGTACAAACCACGAAAGACCTACTAATCTTGAAGCTCTTTCGAATCTCAATGAGCTATGAATATCATGTACGATCTTCATTTTTAATATCTGAAGTCTCCACTTATCTGGAATTGGCCATTCAAAAGAATTGAGAGGTGGACAATGAACTAATTCAAGAGAACCATATAAATCAACTAATGTAGACACTATATACATGAACGTATAGAAGAAAACCTTATGATGTAAAAGATATTGCAATGACATTTTAATCATCATTGTCTTACCCACATCCACATGCAAAGCCTTGTATGTCCCAAACAAGCTTCCCAAACACTGATCCTCAACAAGATTAGAAGGGAAAATGTTGGATATGAGATAAGTAAAAACCACAAAAACATAGGAGAAGTTAATAACATAAAAGCAATGACTTACAATTTGAGGGGAAAAATTATCGAGTAGTCCCATGAGGTAGCTTCAAGTTCTTCACACCAAATATATATTGAATCGATGCAACAAGACCACTATCTTAGCCTCCTGAAACTCAAGCACTTTGCCCTTCCAATGATTTTATAGTACACAACGACAATGAACTCGATGAGGTCCTATTGTTGAAGGTCACAACATGTAAACCCAAGAATCCTTCTTAAACAATGCTCCTTCCCATTTGCCATGTTTATTATTTGTATTGTGTACATAGATAATATGGAATCAGAGGGTCGCCCTTATCAACATATAGATGCCATTGGAATGGTAATGAAAGTAAGGAGAATTGGGTGGCTATGAGCACAAAAAGATAAGAATTTTTATTGAATGGAAGAAAAAAAGTATCATGGAAGAAAGAGAGAGTTTGGTCGTCAGGTGGCTATGGTTGGAAGAATATGGAAGTTGTGTGGCCATTGCTATGCTTAGAAGAAAGAGAGAAGCTAGGTGTTATGTGGCTATGGCTGGGAGAAGTCGGGGGTTTAATGCCTATGGTTGTGTGAGGATAGAAAGATGAGAAGATTTGTGTAATGGAGATAAGAGAATGACCATGGAAGAAATAGAGAGGGTGGGTGGTGTGTGGCTATGGTTGAGAAAAGCTAGAGACTATGTGACTATGGCTGAGAGAAACTGGGAGCATAAAAACCTGAGAAGATTTGTGGAATGGGGGTAAGAGTATGGCCAAATCGAAAGCATGTCTTACAAAAAGGCACCAAAAAATGCATTTTTTTATTATACATGGCATAAGAAGAGGTTTTGGGGGAGAGGGGGGTAAAAGGGGACATAGAGGGACAAGGCTATAAGTGGTAGGGACAAGGGAAAAGAGGGAGTGGATAAAATGTGCATGCCACCCCCTCTCCCATTGGTCCACCTCAAATCTCTTGTCATTAGAAAGCCATTAACTCTTAAGCTAAGGGGCTCTTGTTGAGTCCATATTCCCCCTAATGGCCAATGTGAGAAGGGGGGAAGGTTGGGGGGGGTGGCAAGAAACAAGAGTCGGGACGAGCTTACTTGTGGACGAGATGGGATGTACTTGCATGTGGCCCAAGCAGGCTCACATAAGATGTCGCACTTGTTGGTAGAGGTTAGTCTTAAATTGCCGCCTAAATGGTTAGATACGTGGGGGTGGCTGCTAGAAAGATTTATCTTTATTTTATTGGAGCTAGAAATTTCTTATCCATGCGTTAGCCTTCGTATCCAATTGGGTGAAAGTTTTTAGCTTGGCCCCCAAATCAAGATTCACTCAATGTAGCCTCTTTTTTGGAGAGGAGAGTAAAAACTGTAGAGACGGATCGTGGAGCCGGATCGCCACGTCGGCGTTGGCGTTGGTCACTTTTTGGCTTTTCGCTCGTTGACCTCCGAAACTGTTGCTGCCACCTGTACTGGGCAAGCACGTGACGTAGGCACTACGCGGATCCAGGACCTTCTCCTCGTATCATACGGTTTGTGGCCCATATATAATACTGTCATGTGTCCGCCGCAAGCACCTTTCTCATCTCTCCGCAGCAGGCTCCAGCTGTTTCTTCTTCCTCTTCCTCTCTTCTTCTTCTTCTTCTGCTTCTGCTTCTGCTGATCATCGACCTCGTCATCGATTTCTGATCTTGCTCGGCCTTCATCCAATCGATCCTCCTCATCATGACGTCCAACATCCTCAAACCCCACGTCCACTGCATCTTGAAGAAGAATAAGCTGCCGCTGAACAAAACAAACATAGTCGCGTCGACCTCCTGCTGTTGCGGCTGGTCACAAACATCAGGACCTGCGACGGCAGAAATACTAGGCGCTGATCATCGCCTTGATGATCATCATCTGCACAAGGGCACACCTGCTCGCCATGCACCAGACAGTACTATGATAACTGATATGACTAATCAGAAGTTTCAGGCCGCCAGGGCTCATCTCCAAGCCAGTTACGGGCGCGAACTTGCCAAGAAGCAGCAACGGACTATCAAGATCCTCCCTCCCAGCGCTCCCCTCATCCACAAGATGAATCGCAACTGCAACAAGAAGCAGTCCAAATCGAAGCAGCTGCTCACCATCAACAGGAACGTCTACTCTATGAAAAAGAGTACGACGAACGAGGAACAGCAAATGCAGCAATGCCGTTACCCGCGTCTGCTTCTGCAAATTAAAGAAGATATGAATGGCATCCAGGGCACGGGCGCCAGCAGCTCTACTCGAAGCCCAAGCGGTCACCAAGCTGGCAGCTTCAAGCATGCTGTCGATGATCTGCGATATAAGCCTGCCCTAGCCGCTGCTCTCCTCTGCAAGCCAAGAGCTCTTACGATCCCTTGCTCGTGATTAACTCATGCGTCCTCCTGCAGTTAGTTGTCGCTCATGGATTGCGTCCTGGATTTTTCATGATGATTGACATTGACATTAAAGAAATTCTGTAACTGTATCATGATCCGATCTCTTTACATTTCATTCAATGTATGTATCACATTGATCTCTTGTGTTTCATTTGTAGCCCTTAGCCACACTTTGATTTACCATGGTACGCACCATATTGCAGCGCAGAACGTCGTACCAACATCTTCATTAATATATTGGCTATGTCTTCAGATTCATGATGAGCAGACCTTGATTGATATATCGTTCGTTATCTGCACATGCATTAGTGCACAAATCACCTTAATTTTTGTTCACGCTTGCATGTTGTGTAAACCATGTTGCGTAGTGGGACTAGTCGTGTGAGAGATACAAGAAGGCTTTGAATCAAAGAGGGTCTTGGTTTGCTCTCGGGGTTATACATAGTGATGAACGTACAAACAAAGCAATGTTACTTGCAAAAGGGAGTAGCAAGGATCCCTCTTGTATTGAACGGTGGGTAAATGGCAGGGCACGGCTTGGTTGGTGGTTGGTAAATTTGCAGTACCATGCTAGCCCATGTTGGCGAGCAGTACACCAATAAACTTGTCCATGCGGTAGGTATGTACTGTTCTCCGTTGAGAGGGCAATACAGATCAATGAGTCGTTATGCATGTTGATGTGTTTAAGGTTATTGATGAGCGTTAGGGATGATCTTATCATGGATGCTTTGTGTCGTAACGAACTGTCGTACTAATTAGAAGTGACCTTGTAGTGGTAGTTTGAGCTTTAATTGGTTGATCTTGATCTCCAGGCTAAAGGACCGAGGCATATAAGTGACTCGTGAGATCACGAGGGATAGTTGGAATGTAAGCTAATTTGTTTAGGACAAGCATTGAATGAATGTAAAATAAGCTGTATCTTTAAGGTACGCTAGTATCACTACGTCCTCAAGGCTGATCAGTTTTTGGCTGTACACGGAAGAAACCCCTCCCTATGAAGAGGGTAAAAACAGCACGTGTTGGAGGGTCTGACACAATAGACCCACTACACAAGGAAGACATAGGAGTGACAATCCACATGGATTAGAAAATGATGAGAAGAACTTTCGTAAGCAATCTATTTGTACCATTGTCTTCAGTAGACCGCTAGATCAAGTCAATCTCATCAATACAAATCCTTTCCTTGAAGTAATGACAATACTGCACTCATAGTAGTCGTAGGTATCATTGTGGAAGATTGGCAACTGGTATGCTGGAAGTACAGCTTTCTTGGTTGTTGCTTCTCCTCCAAAGTGTCCACCACATGGCTCATCATGGCATGCCTTCAAGACATTCCAATCTCATCTCCTACTATGCATCTTCGCAATACTTCATCTTTACCTTTCTTGTATAGAGCACTCCCTAGTGGGTATAGAGGGATTCCAACCAAATCTTCTTCTCTCTATTAGAGATTACAAGAGGATATCGACACTCAAGATTGTCAGTGAGCCTATTGCATCTTTTGATGTTAAGTGAAGGTTGTTGAGGTCATTTTAGTGCAATGTGTACAAACAACATGGGAGACATGAATGAATTTATCAAGGTTGCTAACATTTTAGTGAAAGGAGAGTGTCGTTGGATTTAGATTGACATTGTATGTGGCCCTACACCTCAATTTCTCTTGATTTTCTTTGCCCATGTCCTGTTGTGTCACCAATCGCCTTTATATTGTCCACTTCGTGAATTTTGAATCAAAAATTTGCTTGCGTGGAATGGTATAATTTGAGTCCCATCAACATGCATGTTGTACAACTAATTTGTGGTTGCACATGCTACTTGACTTTTGGCACAACAAATGGTCAATATTAGTTTGCAGTTCAAGGAGCTAATAAGCAATCATAATTTGCATGTGTTTATCCATATTGTGTGTGGATGCAAGCAACATTGAACATTTTTAGGAGGGTTTTAAATGTAATCATTATCTACTAGATGTGTTTCATTGTCTATTATCATGTTCAAATAGGTGAAATAAATAAAGAAAAATTTCTATAAGCCGATGAAATACCAAACTTTACCACTTGCAAAGGAGAAGTATGGAACTAGATAGTAATAGTTTCAATGTTGTATGCTTGTAGGACTTATGTAATGGTTATGCCTTACATCGTGCTCTTATGTTGTTGACTAAGTTCTGAGTTATTAAGGCTCCATTATTTGTTTGCAAGAAATGCTATGTACATTGGATTCTTACAACATAGCATTTTGGCATTCATCAGATTATGCTTTGTTTATGCCATTAGAGATGTGCAAAAAAGAAGAGAACCATGTGGTGCGCGAATAAAAGGATATATGCATTTAACACACCTTGACAATATAAAACAAGGGAGCATAAAGTGCGGTTGCATATATACAGTGCTTTAGACAAGGATTGGTAACATTGAACCCCAACTATCATAGCAAGCTTATCAATAGCCTAAGCAAATTAATTTATTTAACACATAAAGAGGAAGGTGATGGTACTATAATCATACAATGTTGTAGTCAAGTTGAATGCTAAACACAAAGCAAGTTTCTATCCTCACTAAGTTTGGTAGTAGACTGTTTATCCCCCCCTAGTTCGGCAAGTTGAGTTGGAGGGTGTAAATGGGTTTGGATTCACTTGTATGGTATGGATAGCCAGCTATTCAATACAACAATGAACTCTAATCCACTTCCTATATAGCAAATCCAAATTGTAACTAGTAAGAATGCAAATTTTCCTACTTATAACTAGAAATTGTGGCATTACTACTTTCTTCTAACTAGTAAAGCTCTTTTTTTAGTTATTATCTAGATAATTAAAGTCCTATCTAGTAATATTACATAGTAAATTATTATATAACTAGAAAGAATATTGAGATAACTAGGAGCTTTTGGATTTCACTAGTTTTAACTAATTCTTTACTATCCTCTAACTAGCAATAACTATATAGTCTTTCTAGTTAACTAGGATTCATGAATTTCTTAGTTATAACTTGCAAATCAATGTCGTGGACTAGAATATTGTTTTCATATAATACCTAGTAAATTCAACATCCATATACGAAAATTTTATTTGCATTGTATATGTGTGTACCTTTAGCTAGACAAAGGGTTATTCTACTAACATGGTCTTACCTCTTTACTTTGCACACATGTACATTTCGTGCACATTTATAAGTACACTCTAAGTACATATATACATGCATGCATATTTAAAAACTTCCACTCATAGAGGTCTATATAGATGATGCACATGCCTACTTGTATCTAAAACACATTATGGACATGTAAATATGTGTGTCTCTTTTTGAGATATATACACCTAAAACACACCACATATACAGATGCATCTAAGCCCATAATGATGATATTTACACATTGTTGATATGTATTTGTGTGTATACAAGTGTATATGTGTGTGTGAGCACACATGAGACATACAAAACATTGTGGCCATCTTTTTCTTTATATGGCCTCTCAATTTCCATTGCTCTAGGATGTATGAGTGGCACATATTATTTCTAATGCTAAGGATTGGACTTATCCCTAATGATGATGCTACTACTATTATGCTATTATTCTCTCTAATAGAGTTTTTTATGTGGTAGATATTAAAATCTTGATAGCTTTAAACTGGGTCTTTGATAATTGCCTCATGGCAGTTGATGCTCCATGGATATATGATGGTCTACCTTTGGTTGTGTGGTCCTAATTCTCTTTGGTGGTCCCCCTCTATATTGATGCACCATGCACTTATTTTGCTACAAAGATTGTTGTGTGAAATACTTTTTAAGTATTAGTTTCCATTAACTAGCTTTAAGCAAGTACCTAATATTGGTTTTATATGGCATGCTTTCACTTATGAAAGATGTGCCCTTTGTTGGCATTAACTATTTGATCACGGCCATACAACATGCAAGCATCCATGCATAGTGGTGATATACTTAACAACTTTCTAGCATGGCTACTATATCCAAGCCTTAAATATGAAATATATGGTCACACAAGCTAGGTTGAGTATGACTTCTCTCCCCTCCCCCTCCCCCTTTTACCTATTATTTATAAGCCCAAAATTGGAGATACCATAAATTACATGTTTTTTATATGCTGGTTGTGATAGCAAGAACTGTGGACTTTCCAAAAATAACAGCATGGGTTCATGGCTAAAAACTCCCAATATCAATTCAAGCATGGCCTTATTTTGTCCCTTGGCAAGATTGTCATCCCACACACTTCCCTCTTCATGCAGAAGATCATGGAAGAGATGCATTCTTGCCCAACTACTAGTCACTTGGGTGTTTTATGAGCAACTTCTGGCAGACAGTTTTCACCTCCATGGGGACCAAGCTTCACCCACTGCATACCACCCCCAGACTAATGGCCAGACTGAAAGAGTGAACAAATGGCTTGAGACATATTTGAGGCACTTTTGCCATGATGTACAACACAGTTGGGATACGTGGCTCCACTTGGCTGAGTTTACATATAATAACACCACACACTCTAGCATTGGAGTTTCCCCTTTTGAGGCCTTATATGGGATAAGGTTCCCCTCCCCACAGTCTTATTTAATGATAAGATCAATCTTTAGAGTTGGATCTCATGCACACCTTACTTCATCAATATAAAATGCACCTTCAAAAGGCCAAACACACATGAAATTCTATGCTGATGAGAAAAGAAGGCATTTGGAATTCCAAGAAGTGGAATTTGTCCTTTTGAAAGTACCTAAGTCCCACTACTCGACTCTCAAAGAGGGCAGCAGTAACAAGCAAGCCCACCGCTTCTATGGACCATATTGGATCCTGAAGAGAGTTGGTGACTTGGCCTATCACTTAGAACTTCCCTCTACCACAAAAATCCACAATGTGTTTCATGTCAACCAGCTAAAACCCTTCGTGGGCTCCTCAATGGACTATGTGGAAGAACTTCCCCCCATAGATGAATAAGGCATCACTTAGTATATCCCTGAGGCAATCATTGGGCTGCGAGATAAGCACTTATGGTCTTGATCCATTAAAGAATACCTCATCAAATGGCAAGGCATGCCCTAATAAGAAGCCTCTTGGTGCCCAGCAACCATTGTCAATGAATTCCCCTACCTCCAAGAGGCCCCACTACTGGAAGACTAGCTAGTCATGCCCCATTTGACCACCCTCTACCTACAAACTAGTAGCACACTATTTTAGAATAGTTTTGTACTTATTCAAATCTCAGGCATATGCATCCTACATAGCCTGAAAGTACCCATCATAAGCTCCATTTTGACATGTGGTATGCCCTATTTGGAGCATCCTATCAAAAGTTATGACCCGTTTACTTTAGTAGGCCAGTCCTGGATAACATGCTATTCCTAGTCTTTACCCACACAATTTTCATTGTCAAAGGGCTCATAGTAGTACTCCGCAACCCTCCCTTAGCCCACCCATCACTCCCCTCTACTTCTCCTTGTTTTTAAGGGCAAAAACTTCAGGGTGGGGATGGATTGTAACAAGCGGGATACACATGGACTAGGGTTTAGACACCCAATCACACTGATCGGGGTATATAACGTGTAAGAGCCCGAGATTAGGGCAACCAGTTATTATCAAGAACATACTCTTCACCTTCATCTCCAGCTTCCATGGCTTCCTCCCTCCTTCTCTCCTCTTTTATGTCTTTCTCTCTCCTCTTTTAGTCTTCTTTAATCTTTAGCTTTTTGCTCTCTTTCTCCCTCTTTAGCTCTTCTCCTCTCTCCTCTCAGTTTCATTCATTACATTTGTGAACTTTGACATGTAATGAAAAACCTTTTCTTTTTATTGTACCTCGAATGTCTCATATTGTATTTGTGCATGATCATATAATGATTAAATTTACATCATCAACTGAAAACTCATCGATTGAGTAAAATGAGTAGTCAATTATTGAGGCAATGGTCTAGTTAACCTTTTTGCTTTGTCGAATGACAACTTAACATGTGTCATACAATCTATGAAGTATAGGAAATTTTAAACATTTGTCAATTAAAAATGTATGGTTTGATATGCAAAAGTACTTAGTTTTGGCTCAAAAAGCCCAAAAATAACAAAAAATAGTTATATAAATAATCCAAGATGCCTTGGACACCATGGCACGTGAATGGACAAGAGGACACTATCCTCTTGTCCATTCACATGCCATGGCATCCAAGGCAACTTGCATTAGTAGTCCTCTTATCCATTCACATGACATGGCATCCAAGGCATAATAAAATGCTTATATCACCATTTCTTTGACATTTTTGGGCTTTTTGAGCCAAAACTAAGCACTCTAGCTTATCAAACTGCAAACGTTTTGTGGATAAATTTCTAATTGTATTTTTCTATCTGTCATACTCTGAAAATATTAATACGGATATCACATAGTCCATTCATAAAATACTTCAATCTTATCATAATTGAATATAAAAAATGAAAAATATGCTTGAGAGATAGATTGTAAGAAAAATATATTTGTATTATAGTGCAAAGTATAATAAAGGACTTTTTCTTCACAGGGCTTTCATCTCCTCTTGGCCTCTAGCAATAACCCTATGTTGGCACTCTCCTACATAGCCGCCTAGCTAGCTCTTATGGCTTTGTCAATCTCCGCACCTTGTACTATCCTTTTGTACATGCCTAAAACTCCTTTTGACAATAATTATATTGTGCACATTTGAGGTGATGGTGGATGCACACAACACTTATGATAGGGCCTTTAAGATAGAGAGTTGAGCCCGTTTGTCTAGGGTAAATATGGCATGGGCAATGGCTATGTCACCAATGGGGATCCGACCAATGTAGTGCCATATCGATGCATCCTTCCCAAATGCTTCTTGACCCTTCTACGAACTTACAAAATCATTGATATCAAGCATGGCCTACGTTGACATGAAGTTAGATCAAAATAATATGCATAGTAAAATAAAGTATCTAGATGGACTATTGATACACTTACTTCCTGCTTAGCATTGTAAATAACCTTAAAGGATTAGTTCAAGTCCACACTTGACTTGGATTCGTTGGTAGGGGGCTTATTTCTCTTCCAAGGGCACCTATCCTACCACCAACCTTGCATGCACCACCTCAAACTCTTAGGTGACAAAACTGTGACATGCTTTCCCAAGTCCATGACATCTCTAAGAGCTATGAGTAAGCTGGCTATTTTGGGAGCTTTCACTCAACCGCCAAGACCCACAGACCGCTTATTGTTTCAAGCGTTCCAAGCTGAGCACTAATGGCTACCTCTCACATAGCCGACGCACCATCCATATCTACAGGTGTAGTGAGCTTACCTCCATGCCGATTGAGTTACCTCCTCTCTCGCACACTCCGGTAGCTCCATGATCCAAGTGCAAGCTTCAAGCAAGCTCCATCCCCAAGCTCCATGCTCCAAGCTCCATTGCCGCGAGCAAGACAAGAGAAGAGAAGAAGAGAGGAGAAGATGGAGAGCTTCTCCTCCCCGGTCCCTCACCCTCGCACACTCACTCCCTCACACTCTCACACTCCCTCTCTCAAGCACAAGCTCAAGCAAGCAAGAACAAGAAGAAGAAGAAGAAGAGGAGAGCTACTTTTGGACACACGCAAGAATGAGCTTCTCATTCACTTTTCAACTTTATATACAAAACCCTAAATCCCTTTTGGGCGGTCATCCCCTTTTCCCCTTTTTTACATGGCCGGCCGTAGCCTAGGCCCTTTTTCCCATTGTCCTTCTATCTTCCTAGCTTCCTTTCCACCGCCCGTCTACATTTACAAATTGCACGGGTGAGAGCCCGACACTCCTTAAATTAAACCATGATGCGCTTACGCTCTTTTACAAAAGTTTTGACTTGCGCTTTTCCTTGTGCGCCTTTCTCCCTTATTTAGGACTCTTCTTCTTGTGCGTCTTTGTCTTCCATTTCTTTTTGTCTTGGCCTTTGTCTTTGTCTTCTGCTTTAGCTTTTTCAGGTTTTCCACCTTTGGTCATTTGAGGGTTAACATTACCCCCCTCTTAGACGAGTGCCAGTCCCATGGCACTCACCGTCGTAGGTAGCAAGCGTTTAGCATGCACCGAAGACGTGGGTAGCAAGGACGTATATGGTTGCCATGGCGGAGTGTTGGTAGTGGTGGGGAGGAAGGTCATTGGGGCACAGTGGTGGGTTGAGTGGTAGGTGGTAGGGCAATGGGAGTTGGTGGTAGGGCTGTTCTTGGGGGGGTTGCACTGATGATGTACAAGTGGCAGTTGGTTGGGGATGCTGTGGATGCTGATTCTTGGCAGGCTTGTCGGATGGTAAGAGATAAGCATTCAAAGTTGGGTGTCGCTAAAGAGCAATTGAAATATCGTTGGAGGCTTCAATACCTACAATTTGAAAACCTCTCGTGTGGTCTCTCCCTAGGGGGTAGTGCTAGTCTTCTTATCGTGCACAAGACATTTTTGATTAGTTTGGGAGACAGGTCGAACTCTAAGCATGCTGAGAGTATTGTCCTGCACTTGAGGACCCAAACTGTGTATATACTTCGGTGCAAATACTATGTAAGTACTCGTGCATAACTAGATATTACGTAGTTAGAAGACCATGGGCTAGTTTCTTGTAACAATGTGTGGATGAAGCAAAGTTGTTCATGTTGAGAAGAAGTACACATGAAGCTATATGAGACAGCCTTTGCATTGTGGCTACACGACGTAGCATAATGGAATACAGGGCCACCGCACTTTCAGTAGCTGGAAACTATTGGACTTGCTTGATGAGGACGGTGTACTTTTCATGGCCAATCATGCGGTGCTTATCACCACTGATTGCAATGGTACTAAGGCAAAGTGCAAGAGAGAATTGTGCAAGTGGGTCAGGGTGACAGGTCTAACCATAGGCGAGACAAGCTCCCCAGGTATGGCCGGCCCTTGATGTGCCTTGAACAATTGTGGGTGATGGTAAAGGGCTAGGGGACTAGGGACGGAGCCAGTCGACCAAGGTCACTGGGCGTACCTAATTTGAGGACCCCTAGGTGCTGTGCTGTGATCGTGGGTGCTTCTTATCTTTTCGTTCGGGTTTTCTTTTCTTTTGTTTTGTTTTCTTTTCTTTTCTTTTCTTTTCTTTTTCTTGTGCTTTTTTCTTTCTTTCTTTCTTTCGTTATGTTCTCCCTTTTTTTTTTTGGGACTTGCCTGAGTACAACCATTACAATATGTTGAGGCTATCAGCCTTTCAATGGGTTAGAAAATTTCAAGCTTCGAAGGCTCAGGAAATGGATATTACAGTGATGATTGTGCCCTAGCCTCATTATTAGAGAAGCAGTTGTTGAGATGGAGAGATACACTTGAGATATTGGAAACCTCCTTGCGACACACATGATGTTGGTACAATTGAGGTAATGACTGCCGTGAGCCAACTATAGAGCTTGACCCAGAAAGAGAGAGTAGCCCATGAATATGCTTTGGGTCATGCGATGTGGACAATCGGCAAGGGTGGTTTTTGATGTCGGCAGCATGGCTGTGTCGCGGCTCTTTGTGGGGTCGATGGTCTTGCGATGATCGGGCATTGAACACTTTCACACAAAGACATGTGTCATCCTGCATCCACTTGTCACTTCATGAGAGTATATGCTCGCTTGCGTTAAGTGCATCGAACAATTGCAATCATGATAGGACATAATTTTTTAGAATTCTATGATGTCTATTGGGATGCATATTTCATTAGTTGTTAAGGTCGCATACATTAACGAGAAGTAACGGGAATGTGTACAAGTGGGGATCTTGCCCCTTTACTCATCAAAAAACAAAATGTTCTGGCATGCTGACTTGTCGAGCTACTTGTACATCATAGGGATTTAGTCGATAGGTACAAGGCGGGGTGAGTCCGGTTGGCTAGACGATCGGGGCGGTGCTAGTGCGGGGCTCCCGTGAGGCTGGGTAGGGAACATGTCGGCCGGGACATGAATGGTGTAGTCCCGGGCCGCTACCATTCCCAGAATGTCTTTAAACAATTCATTAAATTCTTCCCTATCCCTGGCCGCCTTGTCACTTCGTGAGCACCTGGTGCCCGAGCGTGCGTTGGGGGTCTATGCAACTGGCATTGCCACATTTTGTGTGCCTCCCAGAGCGTCCGCTCCCCTGGCCTGCGGATTCTTCGGCCTTTGTCCGGGGCAGTGTCGCTTGGGGCCGTGTTTCTTGGTGTACCTTTTAAGAGTGGGCACGTAGCGCACTAGTGGAGAGGTGTGTGCTGCATGTTCCCGTCGGCTGTGAAGAGCGTCCTTGCAAGCTAGCTGCCCTTGGTTCTCCATGTCTTCCTCGTGGGGGGCCTGTAAGATGCGAATCAAGGATTAGGATTTGTTACATGATAAGACCATTCGTATATAAGGGATTATAGTGCAGGTTATCAAGTGCATAGGACGAGAAGGGGAGGGCTGGGGCATGCAGTGTTTGTTGTAGAGGGATAGCCCCCATGATGATGTTCGTTTTGCCTCTAGCCATTAGCAAATATTGGCTTATCCTAAGTTGTGTGGACTGGTTGTCATGGAGTGGGACAGGGCACATCCTCGGAAGGATAGACCAGAAAGGGGGAAAGGTATATAGAAAGGGAAGGTACTCTGTCTACACCATCAGAGTTGTTGATCAAGGCTTCCTATGGCAGTAATGAGGGTTGCATGCCCTTCACTTGGAGGTGGAAATGGTCATACGACTTTTAAATGTGTGATGAGAGGACGACCTGAGGAGCTTAGCTTGTCAAACCCAACTCTTCTCCCTGCGCTTAACTATCATTGCTTGTGTGTGTTGATATTGTCTATACAGGGTCAAACAAAAATCATTGTATATATATATATACATATATATATATATATATATATATATACAAATCCATGTCACCTCACGAGGATAGAAACCAATTGTAGAACTTGGGATTGTACTGTCGCATCCAGCACTCGTGGCAGCTTACTCAGTACCAATAGATATTTTGCCACCTCGAGCAGCATGGAACCTTGTCCGAGTCTATTGGAAACATGTAACTCCTCCTCAGCAAGAACTTTATCAAACAGAGGGTTTTCTTGGCCTAGTTCGGCCAAGTCCTTGCCCCGAATGACAATCAGCACTCGAAGGGAAGTTGGTGCCACATAGGTTGGGTCTCTTTGAGGCCGCCATTTGGCCAATCGCTCCTTAGAGACTATCATGATCTGAGCCCCTAGTTCGGCCATTGCAACACGGGTCTCACACCAACGCTGTTCAAATTGACTTCGGCCCTCTGTTAGTTGCTTTAGTTGCTCTATCTCTAAGAGATTTGGTTGGCAGAGCACATCATTGAACGTGACAGTTAAGCGTAGTTCGTCGGCTTCCTCATCAAAGATGAGTCACATGCATTCATGCAGGAGCATGTCATAGTGCTCATTAAGATATTCTTGCTCTTCCCAGGATAGAGGAAAGGGAAAGCAATCTCCAAGCTGCTCCTTGGGGATTGTGCCCACGTCCGCAAAGATGTAGACTCGTGCGAACACCTTGAGCTTAGCATCCATCTCAGCTAGGCATTTTGCGATACTTCTATGTTCAACAAGGGCTTACTCGGTTGCCATCTCATGCAAGGTTCTAAGAGTTTCCTTAGGCTTTAGCATAGTTGGGGGCTCAGGCCTAGATGAGCAAGATTGGTCAACGCTAGGATTGCTTATGCTCTTAGGGATTGTGCATTTTCCCTGAGGTTTTGCTGCTATTTTGTCATGGTTCTTCTCGGATGTGACTAGTATAGATTTGTCACCCTATTGTGACGACGTTGTATCCACTCTTGTTTGATCGATGTGAGTTCTATTGTCGGTGGATTGAGTGTTGAAAGCAACTGTTGATGGCAACGGCTACTTTGAGCACACAGATGTGACTGAGGTTTCACCGCTATCAGGAGAGACATCAATGGGTTCATTGGTGGATGGACTTGATGCTTTATTCCCCAGCTCTCCATCGCTCTTGGTCTCAATGCTCTTGGGGTCCACAACCACCTGTGATTGATGTTGTCTTCGTTGTTTTCTCCTCTTTTTCCTGGTCAGTGAAGGTGCATCGCTCAACGACTCAAGACACTAGACTAGATCAACCATTGATGTGCTTGGTTGGGCCTCAGCATTCTCTTTCTCTAGTGTGTCCTTATGGGACATGGCCGTGGCCTGCTGAATAGCCTCGCTAGGTTGTGAGAGCACAACTACCTCCCTTTTTGAAGAGTCTAGCTCTTCAGCCAACTCCCTTGAGTTTAACTCCTCCAGCCTAGGCTTTAGGTACTTTGAAAGTACTGGAGTTGTCGAGGAAGTTGGTTATGACACCTCCTCCACAGGTAAACCACTAAGGACACGTTCCGCAAGGGGTGTTGTCATGGCCAAAGATTGTGACTGTTGTGGTCCCTGATTGGAAGTAGTGGTGGCTAGTTCAGTGGATTGGCTACCATTGGTAGACTGCGGTGTCAAGTCCTTAGGCAGATCAGAAGTGTTCGTGCCTTTTGTTGCCCTTTGCACATTCATCTGTGTAGATCGAGCATGAGTTGATCTAGTCACATTAGGTTGCACAGGCCTATCCTTGGGCCGAGGGCTGTGGCCAGTGTCATGTTTCCCCTCTTGGGTATTTGGAAGCTTTAATGGAGACATAGGTTGGGAGTGAGCAGCCGCCATCGACGATCGCTGTTGTGCTTCCTGTGTCTGTTTGGAAAAAGAGGATGTAGGAGGTCCAAGACTCTTAGGTGGACTTAGCAGTGACCGAATGATTTGCTCAAGGCTATTTTACAATTGTGCCATTTGCTTTGTTGAGCGATCAGCCTTGCCCTGAGCAATGTTGTGCCTATGATGCTTGTTCTCCCCTTTGGAAATCAAAGGCTCTTTCGGGCACTAATGCTTTTTGTGCATGCTCAATGGCTACATATGACATCTGTCTATTTAGCATGCTAGACTGAGGCTCTTTCTTTCGAACAATCATGTCTGGTTTGTTGCCTCGAGACCTAGAGTTTCTCTTAGATCTTCTCCTGTGCTTCATTGCTTTTGATGCACTTTGGCCTTCAGCTGATGGAGGTGGTTTAGCAGGGGATTTTGGTACCCAAATCCATCAGTTACCTGCGTAGTACCCTTGAGCACGTAGCAATGCTTTGGATATCCACCGCGGCGTTGTGCTGACCCTCCATCGTTGCCTACGTTTATAAGGCTTGGGCTTCTTTTGGGGTCTTCTACGATATTTGTAAGTCCAAAGCCCGTCCTTGGCATTGTCTCTTGACCTTCTTGTTTCAGGCATGGCCTCACTCATTGGTTCTCGTTGTTTGACATGTGCTTGTATTAACTCTTCCAACAAGTCCTTGCTCTCATCAGCAAGCTTGACTGTTATGTCAGCACCTTGCTTCCCTTTCCCTCCAGGTTTGATGAGGTCACCCTTGCTAAAGGTTGTGACTATCCTCACACTCGGTAGTGTCAGGTGTATCCTCTGTGCTACATAGTCGGCCTCACACTTGGTCGCCCTTTTGAAGGGTCTTCCTGGGAGGGTTTCTTTCCCGCAGCTAGCACTATTTGGAGGAACATGAAATAGGATAGGCAAGCTTTCAGTTTCAATTGTTGCAAGGATATTGCACTTCCCTATGAGTGCTTGTGGAGATCCCCCATAATGGCTAAGAGTTGCATTAGTCGGTGTCAGCTTTGGTTGGCCTAGTAGGGTCCATGATTCATAGGTCAAGATGTTAAAATTTGCTCCTTCATCAATCAGAGCATCAATAGTATGCTCTTTTTTTGCGGTGAGTTTGACCCTAAGATAAGCAGGTGGTACTATGTCTTCATCTTCCAGGTCCTAGCTTGTAAATTTAAGCCTTCTGACAGATGCACTTGAGTCCCCACTTGCATGACCAGACGTGGATTCTCCACCGATGTCTTGGGTCATCTGTGCAGTGTTGCTCAAGGCACATCTCTTGTCAAGAGTGTCATGTCTAGTCATCTTGGCATTTGTAGCTTGCTGATGTTGCACTTCGCTCTGACTAGACATGGTATGAATACAATGTCTTTGTGTTCTCATGGTGTGGCCTTTTTGCCCTTGATGGCTAGATTGGCCCATTAATGTTCTAGGGTCTCTGTTTCTCTCTGTTCGGGTATGGGCTTTTGGCTGCTCTTTTGCAAGTGAGAATCCATGCTCGCGTAGAGCCATTACTTCACTAGGGTCCAATTTGGAGGACCTGTCACGGCGCGTGTTTTCTCTCCAACCTACTCGGGGGAGGTGCGGAGGGGGCAGAGCCCCCTCTGCAGGGGTCTGGGGGGGCAATCCCCCTGGCCCACAGGGCCGTTACGGTAAACACCATACGCAATTTGGAGGACCGTTTATAGCCAAATTTTGAACTACGTTCTCTAAATTTTAGCCCAGTGATGATCTGTGATGTGCCTTTATCTCTACATAGCCTTTGGGGTCAATCTCGGGGTTTAGATGCATCAAATTTTGTGTTCTAGATACCTGTCCGATTTGATAGTTTTTTGTCCAATTCTTAGATGTCCGATTTTCAGGAGTCCGATTATCAGAATCAGACGTCTGATTTTGGGTTGGTTTGATCGGCCCAGTGGTCCGATTTTGGTCACGTCCGATTCTGGGAGTCGGATCGAAAAAGTGGTCCGATTTTTGAATCGAACGGCACTCCAAGGATCTGTGCCCCTATTTCCCTGTTTTAGCCTGTTATACAACAACAGAGAACCCTACTGTTTGTTTCTTTTTCTTTGTTTTTTCCTATCCTAAATGCATCCAAATCACATAGTAAATACCTATAGTACCCCATCTCATAACATAAATCTCAAAAAATCAAAAAACCTACTTGCCAAGGAGATCGAATACCATCTTCAACCCCCTCACTTCCTACCTATCTCAAGCACCGATTCGGGGGAAACCCCTTACTTTGATGCTCGATTCAAAGCGCGCAAGCGCTCAAGGCTTGAATCCGTGGTCCCGACAACAAAACCAAAATGTGGGAGCTTTCACTCAACCGCCAAGACCCACAGACCGCTTATTGTTTCAAGCGTTCCAAGCCGAGCACTAATGGCTACCTCTCACATAGATGACGCACCATCCATATCTACGGGTGTAGTGAGCTTACCTCCATGCCGATTGAGTTACCTCCTCTCTCGCGCACTCCAGTAGCTCCACGATCCAAGTGCAAGCTTCAAGCAAGCTCCATCCCCAAGCTCCATGCTCCAAGCTCCATTGTCGCGAGCAAGACAAGAGAAGAGAAGAGAAGAGAAGAAGAGAGGAGAAGATAGAGAGCTTCTCCTCCCCGGTCCCTCACCCTCAAACACTCACTCCCTCACACTCTCACACTCCCTCTCTCAAGCACAAGCTCAAGAAAGCAAGAAGAAGAAGAAGAAGAAGAAGAAGAAGAGGAGAGCTACTTTTGGCCACACACAAGAATGAGCTTCTCATTCACTTTTCAACTTTATATACAAAGCCCTAAATCCCTTTTGGGCGGTCATCCCCTTTTCCCCTTTTTTACATGGCCGGCCGTAGCCAGGCCCTTTTTCCCATTGTCCTTCTATCTTCCTAGCTTCCTTTCCACCGCCTGTCTACATTTACAAATTGCATGGGTGAGAGCCTGCCGGCGCTCCTTGAATTAAACCATGATGCGCTTGTGCTCTTTTACAAAAGTTTTGACTTGCGCTTTTCCTTGTGCGCCATTCTCCCTTATTTAGGACTCTTCTCCTTGTGCGTCTTTGTCTTCCATTTCTTTTTGCCTTGGTCTTTGTCTTTATCTTCTGCTTTAGCTTTTTCGGGTTTTCCACCTTTGTTCATTTGAGGGTTAACAGCTATATCTTCCAACTTTGGGTTATTGTACTCCATAGGTAGATCATCAAATGCAAGGGGGAAGTCATTGGCGATTGCCAACATCAACAATGCCTCATCCTTTCTCACTTTGAAATTTTTCTTTACATCATGGAGAAACACGAATTATTATTAGTCAATGAAGACTTTTCTCATGTTATCTATGCAACAATCTACATTGATAGGAGAGGATGCAGCCTCTAGCTCACCTGAACTAGTGAAGGCTTTGGATCGGCAACGTCCTTCAACAAGCCTCCCACATACTCTTCAACATCCATTGTGACTGCAAAGGGATCTTCAGCTTCATTGAGTAACAAAAAAAAAAGTGGGAGTCCATGAGAGGTAGTTAGTGCCATGTTGATCAAAGTATATTTCTTGGCCTACTAATAAGGAGTGAGGTGCTTGAAGTAGGCATGGTTGAGATTTACGCAGAAATGACCTAATTGTTTGTGAAATGCCTCGTCATGGATGTACTTCAAGCAATTTCATGACACACATTTTTTGTCAGAATTCTCAAACCTGTGAAAGGGAGCGACTGTTGGACTCGAGAGCTATGGTGGGAGCGCAAGAGCAAGAAAGGGAGAGACTAGAAATGGGAACTCCAACAGTCACAATGTGTGATCGGGCCTTCCTTTATTCAAATTGTCACTAAAAGAATAAAGAATAAAGTGACGGTGATGGGCACCTGCCACCTACAGTGTGCAGTGGCGGTGACTGTCAGTGTAGTAATACACGGGTGGCTAGGCAGAGGCGCCTTTACCCCCAACAACCTCCCACTTAAAGGAGAATTTGCCCCAGTGAGGAGTGAAAAGAAAAAAGGGAAAAAAGACAGTACAACATGTACACATGTAAAATAGGATGAGGAAAGACGTCATCTCATCCCACAACCATCAACCTCTTAAGGAAGGCAAAGCGCTCTGTAGAGAGGCTTTTTGTGAGCAGATATGCAGGATTCTGATCAGACTCGAGATCTTGACAAGATCAACAGACTTGTCCTCAACAACCCCACGTATGAAGTGATACCTGACCTCAATGTATTTCATCTTCGCATGGAAGACCGGATTCTTGGCTAACTGAATAGCACTCATAGAATCCAAATGCAGTGTAGGGATAGCATCAATACCAAGGCCAGCAACTAAACGACCCAACCAAATGGCCTCCTTGCAAGCCTCAGTGGCTGCAATATACTCGGCCTCTGTAGTAGAAAGGGCTGTGCATTTCTGCACCTTGGACATCCAACAAACAGTACCTCCAACATAGGTGAATACGTAGCCGGAAGAAGTGGACTTCCTACTATCTACATGTCCTACATAATCAGAGTCAGTGTACCCCACAACTCCTGTATCCTAGGTGCCATAGCATATGCACATATCTGCAATGCTCTTCAGGTACCTCATGATACCCTTCATGACATCCCAATTCTTCTTTCTAGGTGTAGCCATATAGCGTGCCACAACACCAACTGCAAAGGCAATATTTGGATGAGTGGCTATCATGGCATACATAAGACTGCCCACTGCGGATGCATAGGGAATCTTGGCCATCTCGGCCCTTTGCTCATCTGTCTGCAGACAATCAGCCTGTGATACCTTCACATAAGAAGGCAATGGACAACCAATAGGCTTTACATCCTGCATGCAGAAGTGCTCAAGGACTTTATGAATGTACTCCCTCTGTGACAAGTAGAGGAGTCCCTAATGCCTGTCGCGTCTAATGCGCATACCAAGTATGTGAGCAGCCTGTCCCAGATCTTTTATCTCAAATATCTTCTTGAGCTGAGCCTTAAGAGCATCAAGCTCATCATGAGCTTTCCCTGCTATCAGCATATCATCCACATAGAGTACCAAAATCAATAAAGAACCATCATGGGCTTTCTTCATGTAAAGACACGGATCCATAGCACTCCGGTTGTAGCCCTGTGACTGCATAAAGGCATCAAACTTATGATACCACTCCCTAGGTGTCTGTTTCAAGCCATAAAGACTTTTCTTCAATTTGCACACTAGGTGCTGCCTGCCAGGTTCTACAAAGTCCTTAGGCTGCTCCATATAAATCTCATCATGCAAGTCCCCATGTAAGAAAGTTGTCTTGACATCCATCTGGTATAAATCCAAGTCAAGCTGAGCAACCAAAGCCAAGACTAAGCACAGGGTGGTCATCTTAACCACAAGAGAGAAGACCTCATCAAAGTCCACACCATGCTCCTGCTTAAAACCCTTTGCTACCAATCTAGCCTTGTATGTCGCCTTGGGGTGTCCAGGGGTACTTTTTAGCTTGTACACTCACTTGCATGGCAAATCCTTCTTGCCCGTGGGCAAGGAAATCAAATCCCAAGTGTCATTATTATGTAGGGAGTCTATCTCAGACTGCATAGCCCTCTCCCATGAGTGACTGTCACCCTTGTGCATAGCCTCATCATAGGTGAAAGGATCTCTTGCATCTATAACCAAGACATAATGCATCGAGGTCTGAAATCTATCAGGTGGACGTCTCTGATACCTGCCCAACTGCCTGTCCAACACCCTGACCATGAGCATCTGCTACAACTGTAGGCTGTTCAACTGGCTGTGCGGGAGCTCTCGGCTCCTCCTGAAATATGACCTTGTGGATCTCAACAGCTCTCTTAGGATGCCTATGCATTTTGTCTTCATGGAAGACTACATCATGACTGCGGATGACTTTCCGCGCCTGCAGATCCCAAAGATGGTAACCCATCTCGCATGCATCCCCATAACCAAGGGAAATGCATTTGACACTCTTGGGATCTAGCTTACTTCTCTTATCCCTGGGCACATGGCAAAATACCTCACATCCAAAGACACGGAGATGCGCATAAGAGGGAGGTTTTCAAGTCCATACCTCCTCTGCAACCTGGAAATCCAAACCACTAGATGGTGATCTATTTATGATATATAGCTGTACTAGCTGCCTCAGTCCAAAATCTTTGTGGTAGGCCTGCATGGCTAAGCATATTGCGTACACGCTCTTGGATGGTTCTATTCATCTGCTCAGCCAAACCATTCAGGGGGGGTGTAGGGGGCAGTTAACTAATCCTTAATACCCCTCTCATCACATAACTGCTCAAAAGCACGTGAGACATACTCACCCCCATTATCTGTCCTTAGGCATTTTAGCCTATACAACCAATGCAAGCCATCTCTGAAACACAGCGAAGACATCGGATTTCAGCTTAATGGGATAAGCCCAAACTTTCCATGAAAAATCATCTATGAACGTAACAAAATACTTTGCATGTAGACTGACAAGGCATGGGCCCACAGACATCCGAATGTACCAATGCCAAGGGCTCACTCATGCATGGCCTACTAGACTTCTTATGCGTAGACCTAGTTTGCCTGCCATAAAGACAATGCGCACATAAAGACAATGCGTAGACCTAGTTTGCCTACCATAAAGACAATGCGCACATGAATCAAAATATGCATAATCAAGGGGCGGTAAGTACTGCAAACCAGAAAACATTTTCATTCCCTTCAAAGACATATGGCCCAAACGGGCATGCCAAAGAGATACATGTGGGATAGAACCCACAGACAAAACATGATCAAGGGAAGAAGATAATACAATCAAGGGGTAGAGACTGCCATCCTTGGCACCTCTAGCAATCACAAGTCTACCACAAGTGATCTTCCATACAGAGTCTCCAAAACATACATGATATCCTGCATCATCAAGCTATCCAGTTGACATGAGACTGCGTGTCAAAGCAGGTACATGACGTACATCCTGCATAACAAAATTGCTGCCAGAAGGAAATTGCAGCCTAACATCACCAATGCCCACAATATCAAGAGAGCTGTCATCACCCAAGCCCATAGAACCCGAAACAGTACGGTATGAATGAAATCACTCTCGGCAAGGTGTCACATGAAAGGACACACCTAAGTCCAAGAGCCAACATTGTGTATACATAGAGTGTATCTCTGTCATCTGCGAAGCACTAGAAGAAGCTACTAGGATATAATCATCATCATCAACATTCTCAGGCTGCATAACATTGATCTCTTCAATTTTAACACTGGACTTTGCAGGTACTATGCTGCGATCAAAAGACTTATCCTGCACTTTGTCTTTCCCCTTATCTTTGCACCTTGCGCAATTCATGGCATTGTGGCCTAATATGGCCCTTTTTCCCACAATGGTGACAAGTAACATCTGCATTCCTGCCACGGGATTTGCTACGTGACTTCCCACGATACTTGGACTGAGATTTCTGAGAATCCTGTCCACGACCACTACCATTGCCATGCTTTCCATATCCATCATTCCTGCCTCTAGCTGTCATAGCATGAGACACACGAGAGGCATCCAAATTCTTACAGTTAACCTCTTCCTGAAGAGCACTCTCAACATCAAATAATTTCAAGCTAGCAGTAGAGGTACATAATGCAGTGCGGAATACATCCCATGACTCATTAAGAGTACCAAGCAAGAAAAGAGGAGTGACATCCTCTACAAAAGTGATGTCTTGCAAAGTCAAGTTCTTGAGTATAGCATGGAACTGGCTCAAGTGAGTAGACATAGTCACATTGTCCTTCATGTGCAGATCCATAAGCTGCTACAGCCAATACATCTGACTCGCTGGACTTTTCTTGTCATAGAGATTTTTTATCTTTTTCCACAACTTCCATGCACTCTGCTCTTCCTCAAAGACATTATAGTGAATCTATTCTGTGAGAGACAATACAATAGTGGACTTGCATAACTCATCAAGCTCAAGCCATTCCTCATCTGGCATAGTTGCAGGCGGATGCCCGCTTACCCTCAAAGGTTTGATCTACGATTTTTGCATGAACACCTGCCATATCTGGCTCTTCCAATAAGAGTAATTCGTACCATCATGCTTAGTGATGTTGAAAATAGTATGATGAGTGGACGAACTCGCCATAATGCAGGTTGGAAGACTGTAGACAGTTCAAAACTGCTTGCTGTTTAGTACAGAAAATGACCAAAAAATCACCAAAATCGAGGAAAAATGGCAAAGCAAGTGGAACCAAAGCTGCTGCCCACCAAGTACTAGTGAAAGTACATCATTTCATAGTGTTTCAGCATGAAAAATTCATGTCAGTCCATACATATATGCTTGTTGTAATAAATTTCAAATTTCAGTAAAAGAGAGCTAACAGTGCCAAAATCGGATCCCAAGGCAATCAGATACTACCAAGACCAAAGCCGGCATCATGCAGGCGTAGCATAAGCATATGACGGTCAATAAGCATGAATCCAACACCGAAGTATGTCATACAAACATCTGGTAGTGAGTAGGCACACACACCCCCCAAGCGCAACGGGGCAAATTGTTCCTGCCACTACCAAAACTTGACACAAGTAGGTGTCAGTTCACAAAGATACGGATCCAAAACTGAGACTTAGCTCATAAGCATACACTGAACCAAGACATATGATGTATCATCCCAAAAGATAAGAAGTCCAAAAGTCTCAAGTGTCTGTAACTGCTCAATAGCACGTAATGGCTCAATGTATAAAAGTACCACCTGCTCAATGTCTGATAAGCATTCAAGAATGCTCCCACTGGCACAAAAGCCATATGTACGAGCTCAAGAGCTCAAGCCAAGGCAAGACACAGTGCCAATGATATAAGTCCAAGATAATACATCAATAGTACATCCCGAACATGTAGGCGGTAGAGCATCTGTATGTAGCATCCATAAGCATGTAAGACATCAAGTACATCCCAAGATACAATTGTGGCAAGCCAATAAATAGCTCAAGTAAGCTCCAAGAATCCAAGGTCAAGCCAAGACCGAGCTCTTGATACCACTGCGTGATTCCGCCAACTGTAAATGCTGGTCCTCAGACTGCAAAAAATGGTGGCCAAGCTTCAGAGGGGTCCGGTTAGACAATCCCACCACACGGTCTCGCGGACCAGGAGTGTCTGAGACTCACTCTACACTAAATGCTAATGTCGATTCTGTGTTTATATTAGGTCATAGTCCAACATTTACCATCCCTTCTCCTCAAAGGGAGATCCCATAACATATAGGCATAATATCTCGTAGCACAAACATAGGGAAGCACCTCTCGGCTGACTGATGTGGCCCCACTGCAACTCTCCTACACCTCGGGGATTGGCCCCAAGATGCATTGCTCCAACATAAAGTACACATGAGACAAGCTCCGCTCTTTCATTTCGAACGTATTCCAGGAGATACCATGTGTCCTTACCAAACAATTCTCAAAAATCGAACGACTAGTCTACCGCTTAGCTCGTCTCACACACTCATGCATAGGTGATCATAACGAAAAACAGGTGCTATGCATCTAGTTCTTCATATTCTGATACCATGGTTGATATGCACATGAAAAAGTGGATGGTCCTATAGTGCTCAAACATAATTTTCAATCAAAAACGTACCTTGCACAACCAGGCTTTCTAATGCTCATTTACTAAGTCGTTGTGGCGATGTAAGGATAGCACTAAGATAACACTCGTGCTACTATCCTCTTAATTAAAATACAAAAAACTCTATATCATGATATGCATCAGTAAAATCAGCAATAAACAGCCCCTAAATCGCATCATTCAAACATCCCACCCCCTACTTTTAGGTAGTGCTTCCGTTGCATAGGTGTAGGGGTTCATTTTGTCATGTTTTGATGTAAGAAAATCGATAAATCACAAACTTTGAAAAAGAGATAGGGAAAACTAAGGATAAACCTCATACTCCACCACTATCATACATTCACAAATACTCATTATATCTTTCCTTATTTTTATGAAGCATATTCTTATTTTTCCTTATTTTTTAGCATTTATTTGATAATAATCACTATTATTTTCTAATTGTTCATGGCAACCATTCCAACCTACTAAAATTCAATTTTATTTTTCATTTTTCCCCGTAGGAACACATTTCACCCACCCGAAATGACAAAACCATCATTTTACCCTTAAAAGCCGCATTTTGAGTTTTATGGGATTTAAATAGTGCATGTAAATCATTATGAAATCATAAATTTCTAATAGATAACAATTAAACATGATGTAACCAACACCCAAACAAATTTTCATCACATAAGAACATCATTTCCATCATAAAATATCAAAAAACCTTCATTTCCTTCATAAAAAATAGTCATACCGTGTTTCTACAAAACCCAAGATGCATTGAATGACTGTGTGACCAGTGGATAGAGCCTCCATTGCTCTCAATTCCATGCTACACATAAATCTTTAGCATTTCCATTTATCTCCATCATCATTTTGTTCTTCAACCCCCATAGCCCCCTTCTTCCTCAAAAATCGGCGCTGCAAGAGATGTCACCATCTTCTTTTTTTACACCAAAAAATACCCCCCCTCCTCACATGAAAATTTGGGGGTGGGAGACCCCAAAGTCACCCCCCTTCCCCCCAAGTTCTTTTACACTTGCTTTCTTTTGGGCTTTGGACCCCGGGCACCCCATTCTCGCATCCGGCGTCAGATTTGACTTCTGAAAAATTTTGGCCGTCTATCTCGAGGTCCCGCACTACCTGGCACTTCCCAGAGTCTAATGCGATAGTTGGAAAAATTATGAAAATTCCCCAATAGTTGCTCAGTGGATCTTCAAAGCACTTTTAGAGCCCGTCGGCTACTTGTTGCTTAAAATTGTACTGACTGCAGCTATCGCCTTTGACGAAGTCTATTTTTCCCTTGAAATTTGGATTTTTTGCTAATTTTAAGCACTTCTCGAAGTCAAAAATCAGCTCTCATTGGCCACCATGGGATAGGGCAACTCAACCCATCGAATCCTACGAACAGATCTGCACATCAACACAACCACAAAGAGCATTAAGCTAATACAAAAAATACTGAACACATCACAGCTTTCACCCTACCCCTTGACAAAACCAAGGTATGAGATGCACGAGGAGTAGGCCTAGCATAATCTAATAAGTAACCAGAGCAAGTCATTAACATACTGCTCCAACACGGCCAAACTAGAAAGATCTATCAAAGAGGTCATCCTAAATGGTGGTCTGAACTACCTACCTAACTAAGGACAACTCAACCTGGAGCTTCTCTTATAGGCGAGGACTCCTATAGCCTAATCAATAAATGTTGTCTTTTAGCACATTTTCCTTTTAGCCTCTGATTTTCCATACTCGAGCGTGTAAAAAAGAGGGAGCTGAGCATAGTGACCTAAGGAGAACAGGGCATCGGCCTCAGGTCCTTTCTTGGTACCCAAGAACCTACCAAGCCCTCGCAAGGCGACACTTAATCATTTTCTAGCACTCACTTTTATTTTCGCTCCAACCTTCTCTGATTTTTAGTTTTAGCTAAATGCCACCCCTAGGAAGACAAGGCATCGGTCCCAGGTCTGACTCGTCCCTAGTAACCTACCAGGCCTTCGCAAGGCAATGAACAACTGCTCAAGGATTTTTCTTTCTATCCTTTTCTATTTTTATAGGGGCTAGAACCCCTTTTTACACACTTTTGTATATGCATATATTTTCTTGAAGATATTTAGGATTTTTCCCATTGTATCATCATTCTGTCTGGCAAGCTTTTCTAACTACCTCACACTAACAGGAAATCCTAGAGCAGCCACCTAGTAGGTCAGCAGAATAGGGTCACTAGAACTCCCGTTGTCTAAAACAGGTCTTTCAGTGCTGCCTGACAATGCTTTTGCATAAGGCAATGACTACTCAGATCCCCCACAGACATACACAACCTAAACCTAGGACTTCATGCCTTGATTGTCGGTCCTCAACAACCAAAAGAAAGTAACCCTTACAGACACATATCATTAATTGCTTAAGGGAAAAAGACTCAAAAAGGGGACAAAACCACCTGGAATGGTCACAAGAAGCTTCTTTGTAGCAAAGGCTTCCTCCAGTGACTTTGTCAACCTGTATGGTGCAATCACTAAAACAGAAAACTATTAAACATACCTCCAGCAAACAGATATAGGGCCCTCTTGGCCTAAAGAAAACAATCATGATACTACAAAAAAGACTGGCCCTCTTGGCCTAATAAAATTAAACATTAAAACCTTAAAGCAATTGGCCCTCTTGGCCTAATGAGATCAAGCACAACAACACCTAGACATCCCTCCTTGGAATAAGGCAGATATACAAAAATACGCTCCATTCCAACAAGGGAAAAAATAGAACTCTCAGCCCTAAACTAAATGTATCAAGTTGTGACCCATCCCTCCTGCATATATAACAAGAGGCGTACGCATAACATGTCATCAAACTAACCTATGGGTCCAAGATAATAGTGGTAGATAGGTCTCAGCCACTCTTCGCATTACCCATATCGACCATTGCCTACCATATAATGCGTGGCCTGATAAAAATCCACACAAACGACCAGGTCCTATCTCATTATCAATAACAACATTCAGACTAGGACCACAGTTGAAGAAGAGGTCCTCTTCATAAGAAAAATTTGCTAATGAATTTGCAAATTGATTCCAAGAATGTGGGATCAACTGAAGAGAGACGCTCTCAAATTCATCAAGTAGGGTCATAGCAGTTTGATGATACATGCGAAGGATAGGATTTCGGACTGTGTATATCTCATTTAGTTGAGTTAAGATTAGTTGGGAATCCCCTTTTACTAACAACCGTCAAATACCACCTTTCTTGGCAATATTCAGGCCCATAATCAAGGCTTTATACTCTGCCATGTTATTAGTGAATCCTACCCTGAGATAAGCAGCTAATTTCATTGCAACTCTACGTCGGGGATCTCGGATAACTACTCTAACACTCCCTTTTTTATTAGGGTCCCTAGACGCTCCATCAAAGTATAATGTGTACATCCACAATGGGTCTACATAACCAACCATCAAGAACTCCCCTATTCGTAATTATGATAGTCAAAATTCAACATATTTAGAGGATGAAGTGACGGCTCCATCCCACCTTCTTCATAAAACCCAATAGGGATGCTTGCCAAGATTTGTAAATGGTGATGGTAGAAAACTTTAATCTCCCACACACAAAGGTATCGTCAATCCTCACTCTTCGGGCTTACTAATAAATCCAGCAGCAGCTGCCTTGCCATTAAAACCAGGGAAGTACTTTACTTTGCATGCAAATTTCTTATCTTTGCTTTCCAATTCCAGTGTATTAACGGCAGAAAAAGGGAAAGAGAGAGTAATGGAAGGTTCTAGTTCTGGGGACCACCCTATGGTAGATCTCCATGAACCAGAGATGCAAGAAGAACAGTGGGAAGAATTTTTTGCTACACGAGAACAATTTGATGATCTTACTGCTCGTGTACAGGCTCAGGGGGTTCAAATGGAAATTTTAACCCAAACACTCACTGAAATAAAATCTCAATTAACTTTATTGTTAGAAAGAGATAAAAATAAGATAGAAACCTCGGATGTCCCATCTTCATCGAAAGATTTAGATGTGACTATGCAAGATCCTAAGGAACCCTCTGGCTCAACCACTTTGTATCCTTTACTCCACCAAATAAGCTTCCGCTGATGATATCTTTGATCTAGATATGGGTGCTCCAAATAAGGGATTAACTGCCCCATCAACCAGTTTAAGCTCTCCTGCAGGTCTCAAATCCACTCCAGCATGGATCTGTAACGCATTTAGCTCGTTAGCATACTCAGAAATAATAAGGTTTAACCTTATTAAGATTAACCGTGGACTTACTTTTACCTATCCTAACTACCTTGTAAGGGCCATCCCATCTAGATTCCAGCTTCCCTGGAAATAGCTCCCTACATGCATCGTAATACATAACTAACTACCCCTTCTTAAAGTTATATTTCTTTGCTTTTAGATCATGCAGCCGCTTCATCCAACATTTAGCTACTTCCTGGTGCAACAAACTTTGCAATTTAAGCTCATCCAAGTGGGCTATAGTCATAAAATGCTCAAATAGGCCATCTTCGTCACCCAAAGAATGATTGATTGTGAATCTTATGGTTGACAACTCAATTTCTTAGGGCAAGACACACTCCTCCCCATAAACTAATTTAAATGGGGTGTGGCGAGTGGCTCATTTAAACATCGTGTTATACACCCACACTGCCAGGCCCATTTCTTTTCGGAGACTATCTTGGACAGGACACCCACAAGTTGCTTATTGGTATTTTCAACTTGTCCGTTTGCCTCTGGATTATAGTGAGTTGTCTTATTATGCTTGATTTTCCATGCTTCAGTCAGAATTTTAATCACCTTGTTCAAAAAATGGGTTCCATGGTCCCAAACTATTTCCTTTGGCAGACCGAAACGGAAAATGATCTTCTCAAGTAGGAATCTGGTAGTCTCTTTTGCATTGTCCTACCTCGTCACTCATGCTTCTGACCACTTTGTGAAGTAGCCAGTGGCTACTATAATGTATCTCTTTTGAGTAGTAGGCGATGGGGTAATAGGACCCACAAAGTCAATGCCCAACTTCTCAAAAGAAAAGGGTAGCCATAACCGGAGTAAGTGGACGCTTCCTATTCTCTCTACTGTCATGTCTTTGATATGTATTGCATCTCTTAACATACTCAAATGAATCCTAGAAGATGGACGGCCACCAATATCCAGCTCTTGAATCTTTTTGTGCCATCAACTGCCCAGCAAAGTGTCCCCCACAAGTGGAGTCATGGCACTCCTCCAAGATAAATGAAACCTCATTAGGCATCACGCTGGCAATAGATATCATCAACACCCTACCAATATAGTGTTACTGCGATCAAGGAAATTTTCAATGCCTGTTGTTTACTTTTTCTCTTCTCGGATTTGGATAGAGTAGCTCTAGTCTCTCGCGTAGATAAATAGTGTGTTATAGCAGCATACCAGGAGGGAATAGATGCCATGTCAATCTTAAAAAATGTTTCCATATCACTTCTTTTAGCCATGAATGTTAACCCCAAATCGAGATGGCTCCAGGTCGAGATGGCGAAAAGAGGAAGAAAAAAAGCAGATAAACATGGAAAAAGAGTAAAGACACGCAGGCGACCTCCAAAACCAAGCCAGGGAAAAAAAGAGCAATTTTAAATGAAGGGCGCCTCAAAAAACTCAAAAAACTCTTGTAAAAGAGCGCCAGGCTCTCTCCTGTGCCAATTGTAAAATATTAGACGGGTGTAGGCTAGAGGCATAAGGCTAGAAGAGGGAAATGGAAAAAGGACCTTGCCACAATGGCTGGTCACATTAAAAAGGGATGGGTGCACATGGGATTTTAGGGTTTGTATATATAAAGTTCAAAAAGTGAATGAGAGCTCATTCTTTGGTGTGTGGCAACAAGAGTCTTCTTCTTCTTCTCTCCTTCTCATCTTCTTGCTTATGTGTACTCTTGAGAAAGGGAGTGTGAGAGTGTGAGGGAGTGATTGTGTGAGAGTGAGGGATCAAGAGGGTGAAGCTCTTCACCATCTCCTCTTCTCTTCTTCTCTTCTCTTTTCTCTTCTTGCGTGCGCGGCTATGGAGGATGGAGCTTGGAGGTGGAGGAGGCTTGAGGATGCTTGAGCTTGCATCTAGGATCGTGGAGCTACCGGAGTGTGTGAGAGAGGAGGCAACTCATATCAGCACCAAGGTAAGCTCATTACACTCGTAGGATCGACGGCGCATTGGCTAGGTGAGAGATAGCCATTAGATCTTGCTTGAAACGCTTGAACCAATAAGCGGTCCGTGGGTCTTGGCGGTTGAGCAAAAGCTCCCATATTTTGGTTCTGTTGTCGGGACCAACGGATTCAAGCTTGAGCACTTGTGCACCTCATATCGAGCATCGAAGTAAGGGATTTATCCCCGAAACGGAGCTTGAGATAGGTAGGAAGTTTGGGTGTTTTTTATCTTCAAAACAAGTAAGTATTTTGGATTTTTTTGTTTGTTTGATGATTGGGAAACATGGAGAAATCATTTCAGTGTTTTGCTTTCGATTCTTGTTGCATTTAGAGTAGGTTAGGATTAGAAAATCGCACCGAGGAAGGGTAGGGTTTACTGTTGCAAAACAGGGCAAAACAAGGCAAAAATTGTGTAAAAAATGGCAAAAAGCTCGCTTGTGATGCTTAAGATATGCAAAACTGAGTGATTGGGGGCACCAACACTATACCTGAGAAGGGATATAAGAGCCAAGAGGCCAAGGAAGAGCTCATTTGTGACCGTTTCAGTGAGAGAGAGAGAGAGAGAGAGAGCTATTGCCCGATTCGATCCAATCACACCAATGACGAGCCCACCACTCTATCCAGGTATATAAATCCCTTCCCTTACCCCTTAGGTAGGATCTGGAGGTTTGTGCTTGATACGATTGAGTAAATCACAAGGAACAATCGAAATCAAACTCGCGCTATTGACATGCGCCGCGCTCGGCCCGTCCGAACAGTCACTTTTGGGCTGAGTCCCAGAATCGGCCCTCCGCCCTATTTCGCTTGGCCCACTTTGCCCAAACCCTAATCATCCCACTCGGCCCAAACCTACTCGGCCCGTCCAAGTCTACCATTTGGACTGTGGACCAATTCGGCCCTCTGCCACATGTCAAACTCGACCCTCAGCCCACTTCCCTCGGCCCAATTGCCTCGGCCCATCCAAGCGACCTCGTCCGAATTGACCACTCAAACCGTCTGAGCCAATCTGTCCGAGTGACTTCGTCTGAGTCCGCTCCTCGGCCCCATCCGAGCCCACCCTGTCCAAGTCCCAAATTTGGCCCTCGGCCCATGGGCCTTGGCCCGTCCAAGTGACCCACTCGGACCCTGCAATTCGGACCAATTGGGCCGAGTGTAGATTTTTATCAATTTTTCAGAAATTGGACCTAACACGGCTAGAACTCAATAGCACAAACTGTCAAAATCCCTTAGGATGCTCAAAAATTGATTCTAGCACACGAGATAGGCAAAATCGTAGGCCGTAGCCGCTTAGCAACTAGAAGTAGGCAGTCGCGAGACCCAGAGACTTAGACGCAAACCGCTGAGTTGCAAAGCCTGATTGGACCAAAAACGAACAAGGCAACATATTAGGGAAACCCTAAACCCTGGCAAGACGGCCAGAAAATTGACCAACAAGCCTATCAGGCCCGAAACAATGCGAGAGTGCGTAAGACGCCTAGAAATTGGTTGCTGCACTCACCCTGAATTTCCGCACTTGAAGTACACTTAAGGAAACTGAAAGCCTGGTTGAGCACAAGTGCATAGGAAAAGACACACACATTGAGCAGCCATAAATTGAGGATTGTATTCAATAGCTGAAGGAACTCACCTAGATAAACCACTCAAGGAACCCATCAGTAGGAGAGGACCCAAGACATAGACAAACCATCAATGCGCAAAGTAGGACTAAGCAAGGGGCATCGATGAAGTGGATTTGACGAGTCTATTGAACCTGATCGATAGCTTGGTGGAGCACGAGAACTCGACAATGGCAGAAGAAAGTTGAGATCGCAGATCTAACGAGGAATTCGACTTAGGAGTCTTTCCAGATGCTATTCAGCACTGGTCAGCAGTTACGACGCTCATGCCCGGTAGGAGCACCGTGGCCGGACAGCAGACACTATCATCACAAATCTAGAAAAGGAGAGAAATCTAGTCCGCAAAGCATTGCAAAGCATGGCTAAATACAATAGGAATGAGTAGGCTAGGAGCCAAAGGCAAAGCATGGAGTTGTGAGAAGTGCAGCAGGTGCTGAACCTGGCTTCTAACAGAAATTGAATGGACCATGAGAGAGCACTAGAAGGAGACTTAACGCTGAGTGAGCTTCTCATGAAGCGGTTGCTCAATAACACGACTGTAGAGCAAAGTGCCACAGCTCTAGCAACATCGCTGCTCGCAGGATTAGGAGAAAACCAGGGCTCAAAGAGCCAGTCTAAAATCTCTATTGTTGCCAAGCAACTCGATAAGTACCAACCCCATGACGATCCATATAGCTTTGTTGAGCAGTTAGAGCAAGTCTGTGAAGCCAATGACCTCAACGACCTAACTCAATGCTCTCAAGCGTTCGGGCTTTACTTGGGCGACAAGGGTAGGATGTGGTATACGAGCTTAGATATCGCAGAGTGCGCCAACTTTGATGGCCTCAAGGATCTCTTCATTAAGATATTTGTCGAGCCCGTATACTCCGATAATCTTCTAGTACGCTTGATGAACGTCAAGCAGAAAGAGAAGGAGGACATTCACGATTATGTGATCCATGTGAGGAGTCTCTTCAAGAGAATCCCTGCTGGAGAGCGACCGACTGAAAGAGCAATATCAACTGTATTCATCAGCGGGATTCAAAATGAGGAACTATATAAGGCTTTGGCAGGCAACTCGAGCTTGCAGCGAGACGCGCTAGCTAGGATCTTTGAGAAAGCCATCCGAGTTGACGATCAGCTGAAGGAACGAAGGAGCTTGAACTCTGAGCAAACCAACTTGCGAAATTAAGAGAGAGCGTCAGCCTCGAGTGAGCGATCAGCCCCATCATCCCAGGATAAAGGGAAAACCACCAAGACGAACCAAGACTTGGTTGATGTTAAGATGGAATTAGCCAACTTGCAACACATGTTGAGACGACCAACGTACCCACATGTACAATGCGTGTACTGTGGTGGAAAATACTTGCCAACTGAGTGTCAAGACCCTAGGTCAAAACCTTGCACTAACTACGATAGGTTTGGTCATGACGTCACGCATTGCAAGTTTCCAAGAAGACTTCCATACTCACAACCATACGACCAGCCTTACCTAGAGAACAGGCCGCATCCATTTTTCAGAAGGGGAGCCCCATTGGCCCTCCCTGTGCCTAATGACATTAAGCCGGTTGTTCTTAGGATGGAAATAAATCCTACATGCATTCCTAGACCGCCTGGTCCTTACGTAACCCATCCACCGAGTGACGCTCCTATCCACTACGTGGAAGAACCAACTGAAGAAGAGACCTACATATACCCTTACGTCTCGCATATGATGACGAGGGCAACGCAGTCCTCATGGATTATCGACCAATGCTAGTGATGGCGTTGGGAAGAGGGCGAGGTAGAGGCCTAGGAGGGCAGACGTAGGATCCAATCATTTGTTGCACTTGTGGTCACCTAGGGCATGTCTCGTCATGCTGCCCTAAAGGGGAGCAGCAAAACAGAGACAAGGCTGACCAAAGATGTGCAAAGTGTAGAATCACTCATCTCTTCGTTGATTGCCCAAAGTGAAAGCGATCTTCTAGTTCAGCCAACGTGCCATCTATCCCATTGGGATTGTTTGGTGTTGAGAACCTCAATGGGGAGGCCATGCCTATTCCATTGCAGGTCATGACCCATGCCCAAACGAAGCAGGCCAACATCTCTCTACCAGGACCTAGCAAACTCGAGGCAGCCTCAATAGGAAAGAAGAGCCATAGACGGAGGAGGAAGAGGTCGGAAGCTAAAATTGCACTAAAAACGGAGAGTGCTACAACTCTGCCTGCTCGAAAGAAGGTCTTTGACGTAGAGGCATAGACTTCAGTCCCTAAGACGGCCGCGCAAAGGGAAGTGCTAAGGTAGGGGAATAACTTGAGCTTGCAGCGAGACGCACTAGCTAGGGTATTTGAGAAAGCCATCCGAGTTGACGATCAGCTGAAGGAACGAAGGAGCTTGAACTCTGAGCAAACCAACTTGCGAAATTCAGAGAGAGCGTCAACCTCGAGTGAGCGATCAGCCCCATCATCCCAGGATAAAGGGAAAACCACCGAGACGAACCAAGACTTGGTTGATGTTAAGATGGAATTAGCCAAGTTGCAAGACATGTTGAGACGACCAATGTGCCCACATGTCCAATGCGTGTACTGTGGCGGAAAACACTTGCCAACTGAGTGTCAAGACCCTAGGTCAAAACCTTGCACTAACTGCGGTAGGTTCGATCATGACGTCACGCATTGCAAGTTTCCAAGAAGACTTCCATACTCACAACCATACAACCAGCCTTACCTAGCGAATAGGCCGCATCCATTTTTCAGAAGGGGAGCCCCATTGGCCCTCCCTGTGCCTAATGACATTAAGCCGGTTGTTCTTAGGATGGAAATAAATCCTACATGCATTCCTAGACCGCCTGGTCCTTACGTAACCCATCCACCGAGTGACGCTCCTATCCACTACGTGGAAGAACCAACTGAAGAAGAGACCTACATATACCCTTACGTCTCGCATATGATGACGAGGGCAACGCAGTCCTCATGGATTATCGACCAGTGCCAGTGATGGTGTTGGGAAGAGGGCGAGGTAGAGGCCTAGGAGGGCAGACGCAGGATCCAATCATTTGTTGCACTTGTGGTCACCTAGGGCATGTCTCGTCACGCTGCCCTGAAGGGGAGCAGCAAAACAGAGACAAGGCTGACCAAAGATGTGTAGAGTGCAGAATCACTCATCTCTTCGTTGATTGCCCAAAGCGAAAGCGATCTTCTAGTTCAGCCAACGTGCCATCTATCCCATTGGGATTGTTTGGTGTCAAGAACCTCGATGGGGAGGCCACGCCTATTCCATTGCAGGTCATGACCCGTGCCCAAACGAAGCAGGCCAACATCTCTCTGCCAGGACCTAGCAAACTCGAGGCAGCCTCAATAGGAAAGAAGAGCCATAGACGGAGGAGGAAGAGGTCGGAAGCTAAAATTGCACTAAAAACGGAGCTGCCTGCTCGAAAGAAGGTCTCTGACGTAGAGGCATAGACTTCAGTCCCTAAGACGGCCGCAAAGGGACGTGCTAAGGTAGGGGAATACCCGCATCCGAAGCGACAGTTAGAGGCCATAGAAAAGGTGAAGGAATGGGTGAAGGAAGCCCAAGAGCATCTAAAAGACGCTGAGCCCATCCTAGAGGATGAAATTGATGACCTCTCCAACATAAGTATGCCAATCTCACCTCCACAACCAAAGTCGGGAGAAGCAACTGCACCACAAGCAGTGCCGCTAAGGCCAAGCCTTGGCGCTACAGGGCCGTAGTTCAGTCACGGCCACTGGTCAGGATGGATCCAAGTTTGAACACCCAACGATCTCCTGACCGTGTTGGTGACTACCCCTGTAACACTTAGCTTGGGAGATCTGCTTAGGCAACATCCCACCCTATGGCAAGATCTTAAGCATTGGGTTGAAGGGTCATGAGAGCAAGTCACGGCATACCCTCATGACCATGATGCAGAGACGCAAATACCGAGTTTGACACTGCACTCTATGCCTAAATCCTTACACGTCAATGCCTTCTAGGAAGGTTCCGAGATGCATGCGGTCTTGCCGGTTTTAGCCCTAGGTGATACAACGAGAAAGGGAATCGTGGACATGGGAGCTGGAGTTAGTGTGCTTAGCCACGCAGTGCTTCAGACTTGGGGAAACCCACCTGTTGAGACTGCTAGGTTTAATGTCACACTAGCAAATGGTATGAGAGTCAAGCCATTTGGGGTGCTTAAGAATTGGCCAGTGAAGATCGTAGGCATCCAGTTCTCCGTTGACTTTATAGTCATGAAGGGAGTGGACTACGACATCCTATTAGGCCAACCCTAGATGCGCAATGCTAGAGTCATCGGAGATTGGGGTAACGTCTTGATCTTCCTTGGCAATAGGACGGATGCCGTGAGAGTAGAGATGGGCACCTGGAAGACCTCACCAGTCGACTTAGATGCCATCTCTGCTATGCTCAAGGGTAATGCCGAGATCAAGAAACCCTATGGGCCCTTGACCAAGTATATCCCATGCCCAGAGGATGAGTGGGATTGGATGCATGTCCTTGCTACAATCGACCTGCCATTCTCTGATCATGAGGCGTGTGAGCAAGCCATCAAAACAATTGGCAAGGCTAACAACACACCCTCCGTACCAATCCGCATGATGGTAGGAAGCCTTTGTGGGAAACCGAAGCCCTTCAACTTCTAAGTCCCAACCAACAAAAGGGAACTCCAAGAGATACTGGAATACCTAACAGGAAAGCTAGCTGGCAATCCAGCTGCAAATTTCAAACCACTCCAAGATCTCTTAGAGGAATCCAAGTGGCAATGGACCAGAGTGCATGACTTAAACCTTATGTATAACAGGGCCCTAGTTCCTGACCAATGACCAGAGATATACCAAGCCCTAGGAGACGACAAGCAATTTGATGAAGAGAATTCTAACGATGAATATGAAGACTGCCAATCCTTCAGTGATGAAAGTGAGGGTGAGGTAGATACTGTGGAATACGACACTGAAGGAAAAGAAATAGAGCAAATACGAGCAGACTCCAAGCTGCAAAAAAAGAGTATCTTCAGGATGGAGCGAGGAGTTATGCGTATGGAATGTGATCGTGCCTGGTTGGAACACGTAGAAGCCATAGACCTTGAGCAAGCAGGCCTAGCCCAGCCAGGAATGACGTCAGTACTTAGGACTGAATCACCATCTAAACTACGCCCACCAAGGGAGACCACCTCTTCTAACGAGGACGGAGGGTTTGACTCTGAATCGGAGGTTAGTTAGGATAGTGATCCAGAAATCCCTAGGCCGGCCACGACCAGATGCACCAAGGGGGACCTACCCGTCCACCTGAGGCGTAGACAATTGAGGCAAGAAAAGGCAAAAAAACCCAGGGATACACAAACGGAAGAACAGCGAAAACCACAGGACCTCCCTAAATGATTTATGAAATTCAAAAAAGGGGATAGGGTAGTAGTCCTATTAGGTGCCAAACGTCAAGCACAGATGAGACCAATCGAGGGACCAGTCAAGGTCAAGGAGGTGGACCTAGCCTAGGAAGGGGAAACACGCCAACCAGTCTTCATTGCCGATGACTTGACTGATGAAGAAGAAATGAGTCTTGTCACTCTCTTGTGAGAGTACATAGACATGTTCACCTAGTCCTTAGAAGAGCTTAAGGGGGTAGATCCAAGTGTCGTGACCCACAACATACCCATGATGCCAGACGCAACGCCAGTCAAGCAACGATCGTACCCTATGAATCCAAAACAGGCTCATGCTGTCAAAGAAGAGATTGATAAGCTAATGAGAGTGGGATTTATTTATGAAATTGAGCACACAGACTGGGTATCGCCCATAGTCATCGTGATGAAGAAGAATGGAAAAATCCAAGTGTGCATCAATTACAAGAAGGTGAACGCTACTACCAAGAGGGATAACTATCCGTTGCCGTACACGGAGCACATGCTTGAGAGAGTGACAGGCAAGAAAGCCTACAGTTTTCTGGATGGCTTCTCAAGGTACAACCAGGTGCAAGTGCATCTTGAAGCAGCCTTCGCCACTGAGTGGGGCGTCTTTGCTTACATAGTCATGCCCTTTGGGTTGACTAATGCCACTACCACTTTCCAACGCCTCATGTGCACCATCTTTAAGGACATGCTTCACAAGGAGTTAGAAGTCTTTGTCAATGACCTCTGTGTCCACTCGACCTGGATCAAACACCTGACAAACTCCGAGTAGTCTTCGAGCGGTATCGCTTATATCATCTCTCCTTGAACCCCCTAAAAAAGTTTCAGTTTTGGGTGAAGCATGGATACATCCTAGGGCATGTGGTGTCGAAGAACGGCATTTCCACTGATTTCTCGAAGGTCAGGGTTATTGTTGACCTTCCACCCCCAAACAACTACAACGGAGTTCAATGCTTCCTAGGCCATACTGGATACTATCGACGGTTTTTATTGAATTATGCATTGATCGCCAGACCCTTGTACAAGCTGCTTATTGTCTTTGAATGGACCGAAGCATGCCAATGGGCAGACAAAGAGTTGAAGAAGGCTCTAACCACAGCACCAATCCTACAAGCCCTGGATTGGACCATTACTTTCCACGTGCATATCAATGCTTCTAAGTTTGTCGTGGGGGCAGCGTTGTGCCAACCTAGCGAACACAATTTAGACTATCTAGTGAGCTTTGCTAGCAAACAACTCATTGAGACGGAAATGAACTACTTGACGACGGAAAGAGAGGGATTAGCCATGGTATTCGATGTGAAGAAATTCTGGCATTATCTTTTGGCCATGCCCTTTACCTTCTTTGTGGATCATCAAGCCTTACTCTATCTAGTAAACAAGCCTTGCGCTACAGGACGCATAGCTCGATGGCTCCTTCTGCTTTTAGAGTTCGACTTCTCCGTGGTGGTACGGAAGGAAAAACAGCATTACATGGCTAATCACATGTCATGCATTCCCATCGGAGAAGCCGCTGGACAAGGTGTTGTTGATGAATTACCCGACGCCCATCTGTCTAACCTTTCCAACAAAAGAGATCTATTTAAGGCTGATCTAACACGGTATTGGGTAGATGACATAGTCCAAGTACTTGAGCACGGACTGCCTGACTGACCAATAGAAAAAGCCCGACTTAGGCAATTAATCCTTAAGATCCAGCCCTATCAACTGATTGCAGGCCAACTCTATAGGCTGGGGCAAGATGGATTGCTGCATAGATGTGTTTGCGATCATGAGATGCACGATGTGCTCTCAGAGGCACACAGTGGCATTGCTGGAGGGCACTTTAGCAGGGATACGACAACACGAAAGGTGCTGCAGTCTCAACTATGGTGGCCCACGCTTTTCTGCAACGCAACACGATTTGTCAAGCATTGTGACAAATGGATCAAATGGAACTAGCCCCAGTTGTCGAGCAATAACTGGGGTTCCGATTCGCAAGGATCAAATGGAACTAACCCCAATTATTGCTCGACAACCCTTCGAAAAATGGGGAATTGACTTCATTGGACCCATCAGTCTTGCGGCATAGTATTCGTAGGCCAAGTACATCATTGTAGCCACGGACTACCTCACAAAATGGACAGAAGTGAGACCAACACGAAAAAACAATGCTAGAACGACTGCTAAGTTCTTGTGGGAGCAAGTGATCTCACGATTCGGCTGCCCCATCAAACTGGTCGGTGACCAGGGCACGCACTTCATCAATGAAGTGATCGTGCATCTCCTATTCACCTTCCTCATCATCCATCGCAAATCCTTGCCATACTACCCTCAGGCAAATGGCCAAGCCGAATCAACGAATAAAATTCTTGTCAATGTCCTAACCAAGGTTGTCTCTGCTTCTCGCGTAGCAATTGGGACAACAAGCTGATGGAAGCTTTGTGGGCTTACCGCACAGCTTATAAAACGGCTGTCGGTCAAACCCCCTTTAGGCTGACATATGGAACAGAAGCAATTCTACCATTAGAATTCTTCATTCCTAGCCTGAGAATAGCGCTTCAAGAACGATGGAAAGAGAAGGAGGCATGGGCAATGCCTAGTTGAACTCGAATGCCTCTCGAAGACTCATCTTCTAGCCACCTATGCGCTAATCTGTGAGAAAGCCTGATGCAAGAGCTAGTTTGACCAGCACATCAAGCAGTGCGAGTTCGAACAAGGTGACTTAGTGCTCCTCTACTCAGTTAAGGGGCATAAGCAAAAAATGAAATTTAGAGGTCTTGGACCCTTCAAAGTTTGTGCGATCATCCGAACAAGCAATGTCAAACTTGAGACCCTAGACGATGAAGGAATAGGCTTCTTCAATGGCAGTCTTGTCAAGAAGTACTACCCTCCTATGCATCCCTTGCATGAGCCACCAATGTTAGAACCACCTGTCAAAGTACAAGTAGCCACAATCATTGAAATCAACGATGAGGATGAGGAAGCTGTAGAGCCCGCATACCTCCATATCACGGTCACTGCCAACCAAACATGCACTTTTAATGCCCTAATCGATGAGGGAGCAGACTGCAATGTCTTAACTCACGATCATTGGACCCAACTTGGCAAACCACGACTTCAACCCACCACTGCCAAATTAAGCCCATATGGGGTCCACTCATATGCACTTCTGGGCAAGTGCAGAGCCGTCGTCTCTATCGAGTCTGTGACTATACCCCTAATTTTTTACGTGTTGCCAGACACTAAAGACGCAGGCACGGAGTTACTGCCAGGGTGAACTTTCAAAAAGCAGACTCAGTGCAATGTTGATTACAAGTTGCAGTGCATCCACCTTGCAATAGGCAACGTTCGCATTGTTACAGCTTTCAGCAAGGGCTGCGCGACCTCATCCTGGGCCACAAAGCCACTGATAGAAACATATGTAGTCAAGTCTAAGGAGGGGGGTAGTGCGTGGCCGCCACTCCCCAAATTTCATAAAACGCAACCCATAGCAACCAAAGCTGAGGCCCAACAGCCTCGCCTTCAATGGATGCCTAAACAACCGCAACAAGTGCCTAGGAGTCGACGCTACCCTCATAAGACCAGAAACTCTAAACCTAGGAGATCTAGATGCAGTTACAGCAATAGACGTATAATCAGTCAAAGATGGGTCCCCAAAGCCCTCTTGTACACACAAGGCTACTATGAGGGCAATGCTTGGATATGGATATCTAAGGCCCACATGGCCAAAGGCACCACTCGTATGCCAGCCTCAAGCTTGATCATCCCAAAGACCATAAAACCTCAAAACCACAAGCTGTAGAGCTTCCCTAACCAACAACCATCAAATTCATCCACATGTGAACCCAAGAGAGTTGCCCAAACCTATCGACCCAAGCAACAGCCAACGTCAGAAGAGTCATCACCTGCCTAAGTCAATCCGACTTCCCAACTCCATCCTGAAAGCAGTAGGCCATCACTCGAGGCTGCTACTAACCCAACCATAGTCCCAGCGACCCAATCACAAGCTCAAGAACACTCACAACTGCAACTTTTTGTCGCCAAAGGCTCAAGTCCTACCAAACACAAACCACCCCGCAGGCCTTAGACCCTGTTACGAGAGGAAATCCTTTTTCACACTAGCAGCTGATTTAGCTGAAGAAACAGAGAATGACGTGGTGGATTGCATTAAGCGACTGGATGCCACTTTTGTGTCACTAGCTCTGAGCTACGATTGACTGGACTTAGGCCTATTGGATGAATCCTTCGCAACCAAAGTTCAAACGATGCCTTGTTCTTGAGAAACGTTTAAATTCTCATTTGCAAAAGCTGCTACCTCCGCTACTAAATTTCTCAGCAGTGAGATCTCCAAAGAGCAAGCAATCAAACAATGCCTCATCACGTCGTATGATCAGCGAACCACTTTTGCCATCACTGACCAAGAAGTTACAAAGCTGTCAAGACTTGCTGAGATGGAATCCCAGTTCTTAAAGCATTGGTACACTCTTAGGTTACAATGGGAAGTTGAAGGATGCCGAATTATGACCAATGCTGAGCAGCGTCGTGCTATCAAAATAGCAGAGTATGACCCCACTTACATTGCGCCAACCTCGTATAGAGTGTTAACCACTCTTTGTGGTCAACCCATGGAAGAGCACATCAAAGGACACCCTTACCTCGATCGCTTTGTTGACTGAGGAAGAGTTACACATTGCTAGCCATGTCAACTCTGGTGACTTCCTAACAGATGTTCTCACATACATCACCCAAGTGGAGATTAAACCCTTTGACCTAGACTGTGAAGCTCATTTGGAATACAATCCCAATTTCTATACTTGGCTCCTTCACAAGTAACCCCTACACCCCCATGCCGAAAGCCCTTAACCTTTTGACCCTAAATCCTAGGAAGGGTTCTTCTCAAGCTAGAAGGGGAGGGGGTAAGGTGAATCAAATCAGAATCAGTAAATCAAATCAAAGTCAGTGAAGCACATAGACATATATTATGAAAAATGGATGGGGTAGGAAAAGGGCATGAAAATTTTGAAGTAAAGGGCAAAAAGTCAAAGTATGAAAAGGAGAATCTACATTGGATCTTAATGAATTCATTCAAAAGCATAGAGTTTTTTTTTTTCAACAAATTATTATGTCGCAAGCACTAATGAAAATTACGGTTTATGACAGGAACAAAAGATGTTGCAGCAAGACCGCGCCCACCGACTCCCGTTCACAGACGAGGAAAGAGAGCAATATCGCATCTACCTAAAAAACCGTGCCTTCAGCCAGCTTAAGTTTCAAACCGTCCGCAACATAGAAGTTGTGGTGGCTAGGGAGGAAGCAGGTAGGAGGGTGGTTGAGCAATGTAACCTCAGCAAGTACCTTGAAAATTTCTCACAGGAGCCGAACCACCTGAAGTGTGTGGAGTTCCTCAGATCATACGACCCAGACCAAGAATGCGACACAGTGATAGTGGGTAGAGGAGAAAGTGCCAAGTAGGTGCAGGTCCATCTAGACCCAGCCTTGGTGGAGAAGGCATTGGGATTGGATCCAAAGACGGAGAGAAAACAGAAGAGGGATGTTTATGCTATGCTGAAAATGAAAAAGGAGGAGGTGCTCACCAATGACGGCATCAGCATCCTAGACATCCCTGAGGCAGAAGCTAGGCTGCAAGCAAAGCTAGTACATGTGCTCTTCTCCAGCCAGCGCTACAACTCCCTGATGCATTGAATCAGCATGCCTGTGCTGGAGAACATAGCGGCCCACACTCTGGACGAAGTTGACTGGAACGGGTATGTACAAAAAACTATCGACCAGGCAGCTAAAGCATTGGCTTTAGGAAGTGTGCCAGCAGGTGGAGGATCTCCAGCCTCCAAGGCTACAGAAAGGAAGAAAGCTTTATCCAAGGCCTCTTACATCGGGTATGGAGGTGTCTTGACTTCGCTCATCCAAAAGGCAGTAAGAGAGACGCAGAATGTAGAGGAGGGAGAAGGAGAAACGCCCGATAGGATGCCCCCTTACCAAGATAGAGAAGAATCTACCGATAGAACTGAAACACATGAAGAAGGGGAAGAACAGGAAAGCAAGAAGGCAACCAAAAAACCCAAAAAGAAGACCACTCAAAGGAAGAAAAAGGACGACGAGGACCGCAGGAAAGAGAAAGAGGACTTAGAGAAGGCCAAGAGAGAGTCCCTTAGGAAGGCCAAGGAGAGGGAGAAGAAGAAAAAACATGAAGAAGAAAAGGAAAAGGAGCAATTACAGAAGGCTAAGAAGGAATCAAAACAGGAGGCAGAGGAGAGAAGAAGAAAGAAAAAGGAGGAGAAAGAGAAAAAGAAGGAAGAGCAGAGAAAAGCAGAAGAGGAAATGCGAAGAAAGGCTGATGAAGAAGAGGAAGAACTAAGAAGGAAAGAGGAAGAGGACCTGGCTGAAGCTATACACCAGTCCATCGAACAACAAAGCAGAGCAGATGAACTGGGGAGTTTGAGTCCACATAGAGAAGAAAGGCCTGGGTCAAGCACACAGGTGCCGGATATTGTGCCACCCACTATCACTGAGGGCAAGGGCAAAGCCCCAATTCACCCAATTCCTCCTCTATTGGTGCCTCCCACTAAGCCAACCTCCATCACCCCTAGCATCCCCACTAGTGCAGACGTATCAAATTTTGTGGCATGGATGCAGTATTTCATTAACAAGGAGATAGCCCAGGGGAAGAGCACTGAAACTACGACTACAGGACAAAAGCGACCGGCCACAGACGCAGAGTCTAGGCAAGATCCTAAACGACAGAGGGTGGAGGCCTCAACAACACCCATCCAAACACTCTCTCAATTGGAGAAAGCTCAGGAGGAATGAAAGATAGCTGTGGCTGAGTTGGCAGTTGAGAAGGAATCAATAGCCACCTTCCAGCTTGACAAAACAAGGACGATAGCCATGCAGCAAAGGGAGATTATGGATCTCAAGTAGGAAATAAAGGCTAAGGATGACCGGGAAGAGCACTGGAGGCAGCAGCTCGAGAATGAAACACAAGAGCTAGTGAAGATGCAAAGAGAACATAAGCTCTTGATAATGCAATACCAGGAGCTCATTGCAAAAACTTCTAAAGTTGAAGAGCTCATGGTTGAGCTCAACGCCAGGGATGAGAAAAGAAAGCAGGACATGGAGGAGCAGCAAGAAGATATTGAGTGCCTAACCGATCAGTTGAGCTCTGAAAAAGAAGAACAGGAGAGGCTGATCAGGGAATTAGAGGACCAAGAGCAAAGGCTCATGATACTGACCCTGAAGCAAGGGGAGAGCATGGAGGAAATGAACAAGAGAGAAGAGGAGTGGGCGGTGCGTAATGAAAAGAGGGTGAAGACAATGGCACAATGCCTTGCTCTAGTAGAAAAGGAAAAGATCATTGCAGAGAGCAAGGCAGAAGCTGCCCAAGTGACCTTCGGTGCCCAACAAAAAGCCTTCCTCGACACCATCATGGACACTACCCGTCCAGAGGAGAGAGAGTCATTGGAGGTGGCACAAAAGAAGCTCAGCATCACACGCAGAGCCCTACATGCAGGATTGCAAATGCCACCCCAACTTGCGGAGGTTAGGCTGAGCTTGGATGAGCAACGAAAATGCCTATTGCTAGCAAGCCTAACCCCCCAAGAAGTGGATGCCCTAGGATTTGAAGAGAGAGCACCACAGGAAAACCGACAGGGGGAGGAAGCCGAACTCGAATTCGACATGGGCAGATTCTGAGAAGATGTGATCCCACAACCCCCCTTGCCGCACATTCAGGAACATCAACCACTTGACCCGCCCCTAGATAGACAAGCCACGCTCAAGGAGCGATGGAAAAAATTGGTGGAAGAAGCCAAAAGGCGGTTGCAGGCCAAGCCAAGTCGTACGGCCATCCGCATGTCAAGATTGTGGGAGAGAAGGAAGGAGTCTCACTTGTAGCTTTCTTGCTTGCACAATGGGGGAATACACACACAGGTGGAGGCTGAAAACTGTTTTCCTCTTCATAGTTGTGTAAGCCAAAAGAACTCTTATACAAAGAAATAGAAGAACCCTATATATGGGTCTCAAACCAAACTCAAATAACTAAGGTGGCATACTAACTGAACAACGGACTAGAGTAGATAAGGATAGCTGTCATCTAGCTATTATTCATGGGCGGTGTACCAACCGCATCTACAGCTAACAAGTCGGTGACATAAATGCACAACGGTCACCCTGGCATATCACGAGTGGAGCTCGTTATCTCAACACTCCCCCTCAAGATAAATCCCAATTCCTGCACACCAAGCAGGTCTCTGAACTTACGCAGCTTCTCTGAGCCCAATGCCTTCGTAAATATGTCAACTACCTAATCCTCTGTGCTGACATACACTAGATCAATAAGACCTAGTAAAACCCTCTCCCGCATATAGTGATAATGCACCTCAATGTGCTTTGTTCTAGCATGATAGACTGGGTTATTTGCCAAGTGTATACTACTCATGTTGTCACAATAAATGACAACTGGCCCATCTGTAGACTGATGCATATCATAAAGTAGCTTATGCAACCAAGCTACCTCACATGCACCCATTGCTACACCCCTGTACTCAGCCTCTGTGCTTGACAAGGCAACTGTAGGTTGTTTCTTGCTACTCCAAGTGACTGCAGTACTCCCAAAAGAGAACATATATCCACTGGTAGATCGTCTATCAGAAATACTACTAGCCCAATCAGCATCAGTGTATCCATGCAACTGTATCCGAACCCCAGTCTCATAAAATAGTCCATACTGCAATGTGGACTTCACATACCTAAGTATGTGTCTAGCTGCATCCAAATGCGGTTTCCTTGGAGCCTGCATAAACTAACTTACCAATCCAATGGCATAGCTCAAATCTGGCCTGGTAATAGTCATATAAATCAAACTTCCTACTATGTGTCTATACATAGTAGGGTCTTCGAGAAGCTCACCTGCATCTGCGTTCAGCTTCACATTCTGCTCCAAAGGAACTAAAATAGGCTTACATCCTGTCATCCCATATTTGGACAGCATGTCCAAACCATACTGCCTCTGCAAGAGCCATATCCCACTTGGTGATCTAATCACCTCAATGCCCAAGAAATAACGCAGCTCTCCCAAATCCTTCATCTCAAACTTCTGCTTCAATAGCATTTTCACATGAAGGATATCTTCATCACTGTCACCTGTCATAATCAAATCATCAACATAAATGACAAGTAGCATAATACATTTCTCTGTTTTTCTCACATAAAGTGAGAAATCTACCTTGGAAATCTAAAAGCCAATAGTGACAAGATACTATCCTATCTTGTCAGACCATGCTCTAGGTGCTTGCTTCAAGCCATACAAGGCTTTCTTGAACCTGCAAACAAACTCAGGATGAACAGCATGCACATAACCTGGTGGCTGCTCCATATAGACCTCTTCTTGCAAATCACCATGCAAGAAGGCATTCTTTACATCCATCTGATGTAAAGACCATCCCTTTGATGCAGCCATAGCAATGACTGCTCTTACGGTTGCCATCCTTGCAACCAGATTGAATGTTTCTTCATAATCAATGCCATATGTTTGTGCATACCCCTTGACTACTAATCTTGCCTTGTATATGTTCACAGAACCATCTGCATTGTGCTTCACCTTATAAACCCACTTACAACCAATTGCATTCTTATCTTTAGGCAAAGGTACAAATTCCCATGTAGCATTTGCTTCCAAGGCATCCATTTCTTCATCCATGGCTTTCTCCCATTTTTCTTTTCCCATGGCTTGCTCAAAAGAAGTGGGTTCTGGTTCTTGTATCACTTTGACCATATAGGCATAGTGAATGGCTGTAAATCCATCATATTTCAGCCTATCCACAGGATACCTAGCTCTGGTAGACCTGCGCAAAGTAGCTCTCAAAACATCCCTGGTCTTCCTTACTCTAGGTATAACAATAGAAGGAATACAACTCATCATCAATGCTCTGTTCTAAGCCACTGGATTCACCATCCACATAAGAGTGACCTGCATTCACATCAAACATGGGCTGATCTACCTTCTCTTTTCCTTTTCGTGATACCTACATACTAGTATCTGCATTGCTTTGATAAGATTCTCCTGATCTCAATCTGCCTGTCCATGGCGAAGACTGTGAACCACTGCTAGAGGACGCTCCAGGTCCACTAATATCTTGTGACTGCTGTTGTGAATTCTATGCAGCATTACCATTTTGTGCATCTACATTATCAATCACATTTACTGGTTTATACCAGCTACTCATCTCATCAAAAACAGCATCTCTTCTCACTGTAAACTTACGAGTAGAGGGGTTATAGCATCTATACCATTTTTGCTGCAAAGAGTAACCAATAAAGATGTACTTCTCAGCTTTTGGATCCAACTTGGATCTCAACTCATCTGGCACATGAACATAGGCAATGCAACCAAAAATCTTCAAATAAGAAATATCTGGTTTCCTACCAGTATACCTCTCCTCTGGAGTCATCCCATGTATTGTTGCAGTGGGAGTCATGTTCATTATGTAGACTGTTGTAGCAACTGCTTCAGCCTAGTAAAAATCTGGCAAGTCTTTTTCATTGAGCATGGCACGAGATACCTCTCCAATATGCCTATTTTTCCTTTTTGCAATTCCATTTTGTTGTGGGGTATGACTGCATGAATATTGCTGCTTTATGCCATGCTACTGCAGGAACCTTGCAAACTCATTTGAGAGGTACTCTCCCCCTCCATCTGACCTTAGGCATTTTATTTGCAGGCCTGTTTATTTTTCAACCATAGCTTTAAGAGTTTTGAAATGCCCAAAAACTTCACTTTTCTTTTTCATGAAATACACCCAAACTTTTTTGTTATAGTCATCAAAATAAAAGTGACAAAATAATGACAGCCTCCAAGAGATGCAGCTTTAGTAGTCCACACATCAGAGTGGATTAATTCTAATGGCTTCTTACTCTCTTGAACATGTCTAGGAAATGGTTTCCTTGCCTGTTTTCCAAATTGATAGGCTTCACATACCTTATGCATTTTTGCAACCTTGAATTTAGGCAATCTTGCAATAATATTTTGGGCCTGCATTGATTTAAGTCATTGTACATTAACATGACCAATGCGTTTATGCCAGATATCAATATCTGCAACTACACTGGTCCCATGTGCAAACATTGCTGCACTCAATTCAGGCATGTCTACATCCAACATAAACATTCTGCCCTTCTTCTTTCCTTTTGCTATCAAGCGACCTTTATTTTTTATATCCTCAACAAAGCATCCATGAGGATTGAAACCAGATTCTTGGTGATATTCGGGACATGAAATACATCGGACAGGTATTTCTTTTTCCCATCCTGCATAGACAAAGGAATTTTTCCAATCTGCACAATAGGATATGTAGTATCATCACCAGTCTCCACAAATCCTGGTTTTTCCATTTTCCTTGCATCCTCCATCCATTCTGCATGACCTGTCATGTGGTTTGATGCACCTAAGTCAACATACCATACATCGTTGCTTTCTTCTGCACTTGTCATAGAATTGTTCATGTGCTGCACCATAAACAAATGCTCATTTCTGTCATCACCCTTTCTACTAGAAGATGCATAATTCCCTTGTTGCAATTTGCCATTCATGATGTCATTTTGCTTTTTATAGTAGTCTTTAGCTATATGACCCATTTTACCACAGTAGTAGCATTCAACATTACTGTTTGCATTTTGGCCTCTTTGCCATCCACCACGGCCTCTTTGGCTCCCCCTGCCTCTAGAGTTACCACGTCCTCCTCCATAGGACTGGTTTTCTTGAGTTTGCTGCATATTCTGATTTCTACCACGGCCTCCAGATCGGCCTCCTCTACCTCTGCCTCTACCTCTTCCAAGATTTGAGTAGAAGATAGCTTCTTTTGAAGTTCCTCCTGAAGAAGATGCACCACCATTTCTCTACTCCTCAGAAATTAGAAGAGCAATCAACTCCTCAAAATCAGGAAATCTGTCACGGACGGAAATGGATACTCGGAACTGTGCATAATCCTTTCCTAGACCATTCAAGGTCACAGAAACTAAATCATCATCTTCCACTGGCGACCCAATGGAAGCAAGTGCATATGCAATCTTCTTCACCTTCATGTGGTAGTCATTGATGCTCATACTTTCTCTTTGCACATTGTGCAACTCTTGCTTGAGCTGCATTTTCCTAGCTTGCATATTTGTGCTATACATTTTTGACAAAGTATCCCATGCCTCCTTTGGCGTACTTGCATCTTGAATATGCACAATCATAGAGTCTGAAATGTTGATAGACAGCCAGTACATAACTTGCCTAGCTCTCTCATGCCATGCTTTAAATGCTTGCATTTGCTGTTGATTGGGAACATTAGGAAGAATTGGTTCTTCTTCATTTCCTGTAACGAATTCCCAATATCCTTTTTCCATAAGGAAATTCGTCATTCTTAACTTCCATGCTTGGAAGTTGTTCTTGTCAATCTTTTCAGTGACAATCTATGAAAGAGAATCAGACACCATTACAGAACACTACAAAAAATTATGTCACTGCAAAGAACACAGCTTCAGTCTCACAAGGGAAAATCTACAAAAACTGACGAAAGTGGTATTTGACCACACAGTCACTTCCTAGTGACAATTTTGCATCAACAGGCAACAAGGATGATTGTGTAACTCCCAACGTCTCTGTGCACAGGCATACGATGCAATTTCTACAGTAACTTTTCACCGACCTGTAGAACATGGGTCGCACAGCATAAAACATGGCCTTTTCCTGAGTGCATACAAAAAACTTCCACCTCCAAAACAGGCCCTAAAATGGCCTCAAATCAAAAAAACAGAGCAACTAAGGGCTAAAGCCCATGGCCACAGCATATATTGCCCTCTTGCTACACCGCAAACGGCGTCTCAATCTGAGACAATGCACTCTTGCACTTTTCGGCTGTGCTACCTGCAGAGACTTGCTCCCAAAACAGAGAAATGAAAGCAACACTGGTCCTCTTACCAGAACACCGCGAACTTGGTTTGCTTTCTTGAGCTCCTCACCACGAACAAGGCTCTGATACCATGTCAAGATTGTGGGAGAGAAGGAAGGAGTCTCACTTGTAGCTTTCTTGCTTGCACAATGGGGGAATACACACACAGGTGGAGGCTGAAAACAGTTTTCCTCTTCTTAGTTGTGTAAGCCAAAAGAACTCTTATACAAAGAAATAGAAGAACCCTATATATGGGTCTCAAACCAAACTCAAATAACTAAGGTGGCATACTAACTGAACAACGAACTAGAGTAGATAAGGATAGCTGTCATCTAGCTATTATTCATGGGCGGTGTACCAACCGCATCTACAGCTAACAAGTCGGTGACATAAATGCACAATGGTCACCCTGGCATATCACGAGTGGAGCTCGATATCTCAACACCACATCCCTCCCACCATGCCCCGATGACCTCCCAATGCAATTCCACGTGGAGCTAGTAATCTAGGAATGGCAAAAAATCGAAAAGGACCCTTTCTCTTTCAGCTTTCTTGTGCCTAACAGCCTGAGAAGGGTCCTGTCGATCAAAGTAATGGAGGAGGCGATCGCGGCTGACAGCTGACTGGGCCAAAAATGGCTAGACGACAAGGCAAAAACCCCTACTCTGTGGGGCACGGAGGAAGCAGAATTTTGGCAAGACAAAGTGTTTGAAGTGCCACACACCATAAGGGGCTACAACTACCAACCCCTCTGGAGGAGGCAAATATGCGATATCAACATGCTTGCCTAGATGGCATTTTGCAACACCCTACCCTACAAGAGGAACGACCCCACATTCATGGTGTATCCTCATAGGGAAGGCATGGATTTTATCGCCACCCTCCATGGGCGGTAAGACTTTCCCATCATCTACAATTCCAATGCCACCTCCTTCGAGGATGCCCTCCTTTTTTATTTAGGAAGCCTAACCGACTCCATGACGCGCTTCCTCGTAGAATTCTCCTCCTGTCCTGACCCCACTTTTATAACTACGTGTAATTGCCTTAGGCTTCTTAAGCTCCTACTCAAGCAAGATCCGGCACTGCACGAGAATGGCTTGCCTCCCCTCTCTTTTGATCCCAATGCTATTGATAGCTACGCTATGGCACGCTAAATGATGAGAGCTAACCTACTACCTTCCTTTTTCCTAGCTCTCCTAGAGGACATGAGTGACAACCAATTCACTAGGTGTAATCACCCCTTCCTTTCCACCACCTCTCTCCACATCCGCATGAACCTGAAAGGGTACATGCAAAGCCACCAATTTTTGTGCAAATCCATCTGCCCTCCTTCCCTCCCCCCTTGTTCAGACGAAGAGGATTAGGCCTAGCTGTCATTCATTCCAAAAAAAAAAAAAAAGACTGACTGGTCAACATCACCCACTTGAAGAAGCACTTATCACTACAAAAACCATGATCACTACACCTAGGGGTCCTTAAGTTAGGCGTGTCCGGTGGTTTCGGTCGGCCAGACCCCCTAGCCCTTTTTGCTCCCCCACTTCACGCTTAAGGCACACACATCAAGGGCAGGACACACCTAGGGAGGTAACACTCACCTATGGTTAGACATGTCACCCTAAGCCACTGGCATCGCACCCCCTTGGCACAAATGGGATCCTCAAGTGTGGGACATCACCTAGGCTCGCCTATGGTTTGCCTACGGTTAGACCCACCTCCCCATTCCACTAGCACGAGCACAATGCACCAACACGCTGAGGAAAGCACTCCCCTCAGGTAGAGCACCGCACCTTCTCCTTCAGGCACCCCAAAAGCGCCAAACCACCAACTTCGAAGGCCCTCGTCAACCCATGACATCCAGGTAGCTGCTCTGACAAACGCCATGGGACTGGCACCCGTTTAGGAGGGTGGGTAATGTTAATCCCAAATTGAGATGGCCCCAGGTCGAGATGGTGGAAAGAGGGAGAAAAAAACAGATAAACATGAAAAAAGAGCAAAGACATGCAGGTGACCTCCAAAACCAAGCCAGGGCAAAAAAGTGCAATTTTAAATGAAGGGCGCCTCAAAAAACTCGGAAAAATCTTGTAAAAGAGCGCCAGGCTCCCTCCTATGCCAATTGTAAAATATTAGACGGGTGTAGGCTAGAGGCATAAAGCTAGAATAGGGAAATGGGAAAAGGACCTTGCCATAATGGCCGGTCATGTAAAAAAGAGATGGGTGCCCATGGGATTTTAGGGTTTGTATATATAAAGTTTAAAAAGTGAATGAGAGCTCATTCTTTTGTGTGTGGCAACAAGAGTCTTCTTCTTCTCTCCTTCTCATCTTCTTGCTTGTGTGTACTCTTGAGAGAGGGAGTGTGAGAGTGTGAGGGAGTGAGTGTGTGAGAGTGAGGGATCAAGAGGGTGAAGCTCTTCACTATCTCCTCTTCTCTTCTTCTCTTCTCTTCTCTCTTCTTGCACGCACGGCTATGGAGGATGGAGCTTGGAGGTGGAGGAGGCTTGAGGATGCTTGAGCTTGCATCTAGGATCGTGGAGCTACCGGAGTGTATGAGAGAGGAGGCAACTCATATTCGCACCAAGGTAAGCTCACTACACTCGTAGGATCGACAGCGCGTCGACTAGGTGAGAGATAGCCATTAGAGGTTGCTTGAAACGCTTGAACCAATAAGCGGTCCGTGGGTCTTGGTGGTTGAGCGAAAGATCCCACAATGACCTCTTTTGGCTCTCTGAAATCCACAATATATTCTACAATGCCTTGAAGCTTTGGTGGCTTGCTCTTAATCTCATAATCAAACTCCTGCAAAGTGATTAACCACTTTACTAAACGATCAGGTGGCTGTAACTTGTTCAACAACAATCGAAGTCATTCCGTCTTTGTATAAAAAACCACCTTCTCATAAATAATGTAGTGCTTGAACTTCTTGGTCGTAAATACCATCGCAAGGCACAACTTCTCCATATAGGTGTAGTTAATTTCTTATATGCCCAACTTCTAACTAGAAAAAGCTATCATATGGTACCACTTTTCCCCCCAAATTTGGGCCAAATAGTAGCTGATGCTATACATAGTTGCCGCTGAAAATATATAAAAAATTTCTTCCCATTTAGGTGCTTTTAAAATAGGTGCTTTGGCAAGCTCGTGCTTCACATAGTCAAAAGTTACTTTGCAAGTATCACTCCATACAAACTAACAGTTAAAGTACAATAGGTTTGTCAGTGGCAATATTCTTTCTTCCAGGGCATTTATAAACCTTTGATAATACCCTACTAAGACAGAAAACTATGCACTTCCTTTGGAGTACACAGCAGACTCATGGCGACTATGACCTTGATCTTTTCAGGGTCTATTGTGATCCCTACTGTACTAACCACATGACCTAACAATAGCCCATAAGGCACTCCAAAGATGCACTTCCGTGGGTTAAGAGCTATGAAAAATTATCTGCAACGCTCAAAACACTTCCACAAAATGATCAACTACCTTTCTCTTGTGGTAGTTGCTCCCAAGTCATCAATGAATACTTTCAACTCCTCTGGGGAGATGTCACCAAAGGTTTTGTCGGCTGTTCTTTGCCATGAACCAAGTGCATTACATAAACCAAATGCTATCACATGGTATGCAAAGGTACCAAACACAGAATAAATGTCATTTTCATCTTGTCTTGCTCAGTAATCGCCATTTGGTTATACCCTACAAAGCAATCCATGAACGAATATATTTCGCCACCCGCTAATTGATCCAAAATTTGGTCAATAAAAGGCAACGGGTAGTAGTCTTTAACTATTTGCTTATTTAGCTCTCTAAAATCCACACAAAACCGGATTTGATTATTCTTCTTCTTTTTAATCACAACTGGTGAACACCATTCAGTATGCTAAACAGGGAATATCAAAATGCTTTCCGCAACTTTTGTAGCTCCTCAAACAACCCGCCCCTTAGTTCAAAAGTCATGTGCCTTACTTTCTGACGTACGGGTCGACTTTCTTCCTTTAGAGGAATGGTATGTACAACCAAGCTAGGAGGAATACCTCCAAGTTCTCATACTCCAAGCAAAGATGTCGCAAAACTCTTGAATTAAGGCCACATAGTCTTCTCTTTCTTTCAAACTGAGCATGGATCCTAATTTGATTAGCTGCGAATCATTTGGTGTACCAAGGTCCAACTCAATAACATCCACGTCTCTTATCCTATTTTGAGGCTCTATCAGCTCATTCAAAGTGATCTAATAAATGTTCTCTGTGGTGGACCCTTCTTTAGATCCATTGCTCGTCAATGATACCTCACTATCAGATGGGTCATCTACTGTTTCTAGTTCAATAGAGGATAAAGGAGCTCTCTCACTCTAAGGAGACTCAAGGTAAGCATCCACTATGACATGATTGGCACCTCTACCTAGAATCACTCAACCAGTGGGTATATCGACTTGACAGTTTATTCGTAAAATCCATGGCATGCCTAGCAAAACTCGATAGCTAGGACGTCCTGCAAACCTTATCACCCTAAATTCTAGATAGCATTCCATGCTTGCAATGGTAACGTGGACTTTAGTGATGCAACCTTCTGGTTGTCTTAGACTATCATCAGCCATCCTAAGAAGTGTGGAGCTATCTTTTTGAATTTCTAGACCTAGCCTCTCTATCAAGTTTGAACTCATGATATTGATGGAGGATCTAGTGTCCACGATAGCATGCTCCACTAATATTCCATCCACATATGTTGTAACTCTGAGACAATTCTTTTCATCATGATCAAAACAATCTTCTCCCACTCATGCTATGCCCAAAGCTTCTACAATATACCCAATATGCAAGATTTTCTTAAATTCATTGCGTACTCCTGGAGACAATTTAATGAATTGTAGGATATTCACATCTGGTTTCATGTAATATCTCCGCACAATAAATGTTAGTTGGTCGGTTCGTAAGTTAGTTAGTCAATTAATAAGTTAGTAAGATTACTAACTAAAGACTAACTAAGGTAAAAACTAACTAACATTAATTATTGACAATTTTTATATTTTATTTAGAAAAATCAAGAGTCGTAAATTCGATGTTTTTCTCGAATTGGCAAAGACCGTAGCTACCCTTCACGTAAATTGCAACGTGAACGAGACTTATGAGTTATATTAATCACTAGGTTGATGTGTATAGTTTAGATGGTCCAAAAATATTAGATTTTGGGCAAAGCTAGTATATTTTAGATATTATCCTGAAAAAAGATATGGAGATTTTTAGAATTGGATGTCATTTAAAAGAAAAGACAAGAGATATTTTAGTTAGTTTGAAGATTTTATAAAAAGAAAAATAAAGAAAAGTGACTGGCGAAATCCCGCGCGCCGCGATCGCAGTTTACAGGCAGTAGACAGCACTTCGAATAGAGAAAAGAAGAAGGAGTGAACTGAGAGCTTTCTAATCAAGTGTCTTGGAGTTTTACCCCCCTTTCGGAGCCAATGGAACCATCAGATTTATGATCTAAGCTTCAGATCACTGATCTTTCCAAGATCCCCCTCCACAAAGAGCTCCACTTCTCAACCACAAGCCCTCTTCTCTAATTCACTATAAATATGAGGCATGGGAGAGGCATAAGGAGAATAAGGAGACCCCGAGAGGCTGCGAGAGAGAGGTAGAGAGGAGGATACTCCTCCAAGAGATTGTGAGGAAGAGCTTGAAAGAGAGCTTGAGATAGAGAAAGAGAGAGAGAGAGAGAGAGAGAAGAGTCACCCCGAGAGGCTGCAAGGAAGAGAATTAGCTCAATTCCTTCTATCTCGAGCCTTGACTTAACCATCTTCTCTTACGCTCTCCCATCTTGAATCTACTCCACCTTCTTAATCTCTTGAGTCTACCTGCGGACGATGTCCTCCAAGCAAGGAATGTCGCGTGCGGATGACAATCCCGCAACCAACAACAAGGCTTCGGGCAAAGGCATCACTATCAATCCAACTACGGTTCCGGTCGTAAGTAATGTATTTTCAAATTGATTGATGCTTGCTTTGATTCTCGTATGAGATATGTTAGGCCCCATACTATTGCACGAGTATAGGTAATGGGAAAGGATAAATTTCATCTCACCTATTCGGAAGATGGAGTTTGCGAAGTGCATATAACAAGGATAGATAATTGCATCCAGTTACATATGACTTATTTGCTAGTAGAGCAATTACAAGGAAGAATTAGTCAAGCGTTATGAATGGCATAGTCGTCAAAAGAACGACATTAAAAGATTGGGCATACAAGTGCTAGATTAAAGTATAGTCAAGGGTTATAAATAGCATAATTGCTAAAAGAATATGACATTAAGAATCATGAATAGAGAAGTACTAATTTAAAGTTTAGATACTTCAAAAGTACTTAGCTTAAGAACCCAAATATTAAGAAGAATTATATTCTAGCTCAAGGCAAGGCATGTTAAAGTCTAATTACTTGAGATAATCTCACACTTATCTTATCAAGTATTTATACGTTATGCCTATGACATGTTTGATATATGAGGATAATTTTCTAGTTGCCTCATGACTTGACTCAGAGCTAGTACAAGAAATTGATCATAAGGGTTAAAGCTAGGATGTCTTGAGATCCGTTGGATAACGATGACTTTTGCCAATCCAAATTCAGGGTTGGGTTATTGATCAAGGTAAGTGACCTATAGAACTTACATCATGAATAGTGTTTGAACCCTTAACATATACCCTAGCCGAAGGAAGGAAGTGTTAAGAATATTTTTGCATAATATTGCTCTTAGATCCCAAGGGAAAGAGCAATTATGCAATGGGAAATATTATTTCATCTACTCTTGCATTGTTTTGGAAAGAATGCAATTGGTTTTGTTGGTTGATCAAACATATCCTAAATGCTTTTACATTCAACTGGTTGTTAGTTGTTGTTTGGATGATTATTCCAAGTGCTTATGATTTATGGTAAATGCATGGCAAGGGTCTGTGATGACAAGTCGCCATGGGATTAAAGGAATGTTTTCTTAGAAAATGATATTAGGCTGAATGCCTTGTTTGTGCTTGATTCCTAAAGGATTTAATTAAGGAAGGATATATTGTACGGGTGGATCACCTCCATGGTCGCACCGCGTATTAACCCGAAAAGGGCACTGCTCGATTCATGGGCCGAAGGTCGAGTGGTGAAAAGGCCAACCACGGGAATGATGTTTCGCTCCTAGACAGCTTGTGGGTCAGTTGGAGCTCTAAACACCCCTTGCTAGGTCAAGAATGGAGTTGAAGACCTCCGTGGCCCCCAACATCTGGGCATGTTGGGAGATCCTATTCTAGATAAAGGATTGAGTTTTGGTGCCATGTGAATTGGACCAGTTACTTCTGCATGGCAGAAGAGATACTTCTGTTGGACAAAAGCAAAACATAATTTCTCCTGTATGGGCGGGAGACAAAGATTAACTTGAAGATAAGTTAAGGAACTTGTTTGAACTTGTTTGTCAATAGACTGCTTTGCTCTGTTTTCGTGTCTGTGCTATAATTTATGCGAACGAACCTTATTCCCTAAAAGGCTTAATTAATGAAGCTGATTTTAATTGTCACACATAAATGTGGTAGGACCTAATTAGAAAACTAAAGCTATTAAGGGAAGCGGGTGGGCGGAATCCCCGACGGGTCCATCCTATGGCAAGGTGGTCCCAGAGAACTGGGAGGCTTCTCACAAGTTTTTATCGTCATTCAACCTTTAGGTATTGATAGGTTAGAACCCGATTCATGCCGTTTTAGGGGACCGGAATGGGACTATGCCCTATGGGCAGAGAGGTTGAGCAATGCATCCCTCTCGTTTCCCATTCTCTTTGAACCAAGTGCGGTATAGATCTGCTTCGGGTTGGGTATCTCTGCGTAAAGTAGGATGTCCAATACCCGACGCTAGAATGCTAACAGGAGACCTTGGCAACTAGGAACCCAAATTTCAAGTCGATCCTAGTGGGTTCGGTCGTGAACGTTCTGCTGCGAGGCGGATTCGGGAAACCCTAGGCGACAAAACTCGGAACATTCCTTGGGAGTGCCGGTGAGCGACGCTTAGATTCGTTTCTCGATAGACCGCTAAAAGAGTGCCTAGAAAGCCGATGGGCGGGCACCTCACATTTCACTTCGCAAAGAGAACTTGCTAAGTCAAAGTCATGGTAGTTAGCTAAAGCTCTCTTCTTGCACCAAATCTTTCTCTCCTTTGGTCCAGCTTTGGTGCCTCTTTTTTAGCTTTTGCCTTCTTTCTTGGCAATCCTTTATCCTTCTCAAGATCAACTTTACTATCAACAGGCCTTAGAGGTCCACCTTCCATATCAGGATTCAAAACTTCCCCTAGCATTTTTCTTAGGGTTTTCCTCGATAGGTTTTACAATTCCTTTGTCACCCTCTCTAGTCTTTTGACCTCTTGTTATAGTTCATAGATTATAAGTTTCAGTGCCATTGACACGTACGGCCTCAATAAGACCGACTCCATTGCCATAAGGCAACTCCTCTACATTAGCCTTTCCTCTTTGCAGTAATTATCTTGGTCCCTCATCTTGCTAGAGATTATTCCCTTGTGTGTGATGGTTAACTGGACTTGGCAGTTTACTTCCTTGTTGGAGAGAACTGATCTTACTCCAACAGGTAGCAGCTAAGTGGCTAGACTTTTCGAAATATTGCATTTCACATTTGGACAATTCCTAGGGAAATATTGGCCACCACACCACTTACAATTGAATCTTGAGAGTGCACCCTCTTCAAGGTGTCAACTCCCTATCAAATTTTGCTACTTCTTAAGGAAATTGACATCCACATCTATTTGTCTATACTATTCGCTAATCATGTCAGTGTAGTGCTTTATCATGTCCTTAACTTTGCCAATGACATTAGAGGCACTCGACTCATAACCGTGATCGTCTGTCTGTGGTTCCATCATCCTAACCACCTGATTAGGAATCAGTTCACTGACCTATTGGGACAACATTTGGGTTTATTGTTTGGCCTCCACTATTTAGTGAGGCCGTCTGACTAGCCATAGGCATAGTCATATTGGGAGGAGCTGGTAACATAGGAAAATTCGGCATGATACTCACTCTTCCATTCGCATTTGACATGGGGTCCCCTTGACTCCCATTGTTCAGTGCCAAATTATTACCATTCCAATTTATCCTTGCTGCATAAGCCGCTTGCAAGCACGACTCTAGTCCTTCTGCTTGGGTAATAGCAATGTCAATGTCGATCAAAGTGGCACTACTCAGCTGCACCTAGATGTTGAAATCTAATCCATGTAGGAAATATTGCAACTGTGCAACCACTGTAATGGGGATATAAGTATTAAGTTTTCAAGAACTTGCTTTAGTTTCTTAGCATAGGCTTGGACATTCTCATTTGGCTCTTTGCATGTTATATTCAAGACACATAACCAATACTATCCACCCCTCTCAAGAGCAAACTCTCTACGAAAGGCCATGAAGAATTGATCAATGCTAGTTATGGTTTCAACCTCTAGATCATGATACCATACTGTTGCTTTTCCTTTTAATGTGATATTGAAGAACATCATTAAGTGTCCTTCATCTTGGATTCGATAGTTAAACATGAGTGTTTGAAACTCCTTAATATGGAGTTCTCCATCTTCTTCTGCTAACCCATGGAAGATGGGCAAAGGTGCTTCTAATACCAATAAATCCAGTGTCCCTGCTGGAATTGCGATGGGTTGTGCCATAGCTACAACCGGATTGACAACAAGAGTTTGTATAGGTAAAACTACAACCCCACTTAAAGAGGGTTGATTGCTCGGAATAGGGGAAGCACTAAGACTTTCTCTTACACTCAAAGGATTGCTTATGACACTTAGGTTATTAAAACCACTATTGTTTATGTGTAATGGCCTGCTCCTTTGAGAAGAATAACACCTTAAAATCTCCAACCATCATCTAGTCTTCTTAGCACGTTCCTCTTTTTGTACTTCGACTTGACAGTTCTTGCCAGAGGACATAAACTAACTATTTGTCCCTAGAAACCCTATATTTGGAACCACCACTTGTTGGCGGCTCCCCACAAATGCACCACTGATGGGACCTAAAATGGGCCAGCACTCGCTATGGCACTATCCGGCAGACCTCATGCACACAACACACAACCCCACCACACAACCTCGCAGACCAGGAGCGTCCTGAGACTCACTCTACACTAAATGCTAATGTCGAGTCTGCGTTTATATTAGGTCATAGTCCAATGTTTACCATCCCTTCTCCTCATAGGGAGATCTCATAAGATATAGGCATAATACCTCATAGCACAAACATAGGGAAGCACCTCTTGGCTGACTGTCATGGCCCCACTGCAACTCTCCTACACCTCGGGGATTGGCCCCAACATGCGTCGCTCCAACATAAAGTACACATGAGACAAGCTCCACTCTTTCATTTTGAACGTATTCTAGGAGATACCATGTGTCCTTACCAAACAATTCCCAAAAATCAACCAACTAGTCTACAACTTAGGTCGTCGTACACCCTCATGCATAGGTCATCATAACAAAAAACAGGTGCTATGCATCCAGTTCTTCATATTCTAATACTATGGTTGATGTGCACATGCAAAAGTGGATGGTCCTATAGTGCTCAAACATAATTTTCAATTAGAAACGTGTCATGCATAACCAGGCTTTCTAATGCTCATTTACTAAGTTGTTGCAGCAATGTAATGATAGCACTAAGACAACACTCGTACTACTATCCTCTTAATTAAAATACAATGAACTCTATATCATAATATGCATCAGCAAAATTAGCAATAAAAAACCCCCAAATCGCATCATTCAAATGCCCCACCCCCTACTTTTAGGCAGTGCTTCCGTTGCATAGGTGTATGGGTTCATTTTTTCATGGTTTGATATAGGAAAAGCGATAAATCACGAAATTTTACAAAGAGATAGGGAAAACTGAGGCTAAACCTCATGCTCCGCCACTACCATACATTCACAAACACTCATTTTATTTTTCCTTATTTTTATGAAGTGTATTCCTATTTTTCATTATTTTTTAGTCATTATTTGATAATAATCACTATTATTTTTTTATGCCAACCATTCCAACATACTAAAATTTAATTTTATTTTCCATTTTTCCCCATAGAAACACATTTCACCAATCCGAAACAACAAAGCCATCGTTTTACCCTTAAAAACCACATTTCGGGTTTTACGGGATTTAAATAGCACATGTAAATCATTATGAAATTAGAATTTTCTGATAGACAGCAATTAAACATGATGCAACCAACACCCAAACAATTTTTCATCACATAAGAACATCATTTCCATCATAAAATATAAAAAAACCTTCATTTCCTTCATAAAAAATAGTCATACCGTGTTTCTACGTCACCCGAGACGCATTAAATGACTACGTGACTAGTGGAAAGAGCCTCCATTGCTCTCAATTCCATGTTGCACATCAATATTCAGCATCTCCATTAATCTCCATCATCATTTGCTTCAATCTACTTCCCGATTCTTTCTTCAAAGTAGTGCGCATGAACAACCCATAGAGGGGAGAGAGAGGGACGAGAGAGAAAGACTAGAACAGGATCTTCATGTCCATGCAGCCATTGGACACATGAGAGGTGGTGATGGAGAGCGTAGGACAGTACTGATGTAATCATTGGTGGGAGAGTTGTTCTTCAACCCCAACTTTGAGTACTTGCAACATTCAAGTGCTATTTATCCATGCGAATTTAAATGTTAGTGCCCAAGTGTGTATCCAAATGTACCATTTGAACCACTCTCTTTAATTCATAGGCCCAAACCTCTAAGTGTCACTCATCAAATGGTCATCAAAATCTTGATTTTTGGGAGGTCCTAGCTTTATTAGGTTCTCTGGCTTAATTTATACTCTCCTTGAAAGAAATTGTGCATTTTATTACTCTCTAGAAAGGTGATTCTCTCTCTAGTAAGGTGCTCTCTCTCTCTCTCTCTCTCTCTCTCTCTCTCTCTCTCTCTCTCTCTCTCTCTCTCTCTCTCTCTCTCTCTCTCTCTCTCTCTCTCTCTCTCTCTCTCTCTCTCTCTCTCTCTCTCTCTCTCTCTCTCTCTCTCTCTCTCTCTCTCTCTCTCTCTCTCTCTCTCTCTCTCCACGTAGTTAGAACAATATTCCATTACTAGCTTAGTGCAAATTCCAATCATTTAAATTTCTATTGAGAGAGATGGATCTCCACATGGTTTTCCATTGTTTCATGTTATTTGTAATTTAATGTGTGTTTTTAAAATAATTTTACAAGCTATTTTTCTCTTTTATTCAAGTGCCTTTAGCACTCAGATGAGTTGCACTCGATTATGCAACCCACAATATTCTATCTAGAGAAGGAACTTCCTTGCCTTCTCTCTTTTTCCCCATGGGTCGACTATATTTTCCTTTTGAATCTCTCAATCAAACAAATAAATAAGTATTGTTTGTCTCTCTAGTTATTCTAATAATTCTCATTATTTCAATTAGACACAATTTTCAATCAACTCTTAACAAAAACCCTATCTTTTATCCCAACCATTCATATTTCTAAAGCATGTGAGTGCAAGGAAAATTTAGTTCTCCACCATCGATATCTCACTCAAAGACATTAACAAATTCCTATTCTTTGTCTAATCTATTTGACTATTCATGTTTCTAAAGTAGATGAATGCAAGGGAAATTTAGTTCTCCATCAATCTCTCACCCGAAAACATTAACAACTGCTTATTCGCTCTCTAGTCTATTCTAACAATGCTCATGATGTCAATTAGACACAATATTCAATCGACTATCAACAAAAACTCTCTCTTCTATCATAACCATGCATGTTTCCGAAGTAAGCAACATGCAAGGGGAAATTAACTCTCCACCAATCTCTCACCCAAAAGCCTGAGCACTCCTATTCCTCTACATAGTAGAGAATCAAGCACTTTGAATGGTTGATTTTGTGGTCCCTGCAACAATGGAACCAAAATGTTGAGCCAAAAGTACACTCAATAGCAGGACAAGTGCAAAGCTCCTATTGTTTTAAGAGTTCCACCATATGAGGCTGGACTAGATCTCACCTCATCACTCACCTCTCTTCTTCTAATACCAGTAGCTACTCTCTAGGCAAGCAATAGTAACCAATAGTTCTAGGATTGTAGTAGATGCACCTCAATCTTACTTATCATTATAGTCTCATTGTAATACTAGTAGTGGTCTCACAATCTTCATCCCATTGCCTTGATCATCAAGCTCTTGATTTGAACCTCTTGACCTCCTCTAAGTTTAAGCTCTTGATTTGGACCTCTTGACCTCCTCTAAGTTTAAGTCATTATTGCCAAAAAGATATAGAGAAGGGAAGAAAGAAATGGACTTATCAAGCACTTCACCTCTCATCCCTCATACTCTCATAGTGTCACAATTTTTGTAGAAAAGAAGGGAATCCTTTTGTAAATGTTGTATAGGGTTCAATTCTTTTGTAAGGTCTAGGAAAATGTGAGTACAAGTCAGGTTGTTTGTGACAACTACTTGTATAGGATGTTAATTTGTGTCAAGATGAGTTGCCTACATTATTAATTTCTCAAGAAATGATAAAGATTTTGATTCAACAAAGAGATGGTGCAATAAGGTCTCGAGAAAGTGTAAATGAAAGAAGGTTGGAGTATATTGTTAAATACATATCTTTTGTAAGGTTGTTTGCAACTACCTGCAAGGGGGATGCTACCCTTAGTGGGAATGAGGATTAATTTGTGGCAAAAATAAGTATGGTGTAATCCCTATGTGAAAGGGGGCTTAAGCTATTTGAGTTTGTTTTGTAATCTTTTGTAATAAGGGTTAAGAGAAGAAAATCATGTCAACTATTGTTTGGACTATCATCTCCCAGGTTCTGTGGCATAACAAGGAGTACCCAACTAGATATGACACATTTGATTGAACTAAGAATGAAATGTATGAGGTGTTAAACACCTTGTGATGCCAAAAGCTACCACATCACACTCTATGAGCTTCATGATGTGACTATTGGACATACTCTTATCAATTCAAGAGTTTAGACCTACGAACTCACATCTACTACTCACCTAGTTTACTTACATGCCAAATTTATGACTTAATGATGCAAGAATGTGCTTATCTATACTTATCACATTGTAGTAATTGCATTGGCATGGCATCTCATTGATCCACACACATGCTTCTTCACCCTTGATCTTGCTTCCATTTTGAGATGAAGAGAGGAAGAAGGCTTCACAATCCATGTCCCTCTCCCTCTCCCTCTCATGCTCTCAACTCACACACTTTCACATCTATTTACACTCACTAAAGAGATGGGATGGAGAAGAAGGGGAAAGGATGCAAGGAGCTTCTCATAGCCATGTCCCTCACTCCACACACACTCTCTCTCCTTCACTCTCACTCATAAGGCGATAGAGTAGTAAGAAGATAAGAAGGTAAGGTTTTGCATGGACATGAATAGCTTATTTAGTTAGTTTTCATCTCTTTTATACATAAATTTTTGGGTTAGGGTTTCCCCATTGCCTTGGGAATATAACCCCCTTTTTGTGACATTATGATCGACATATCTCTACTTCTTTATCATGAACATGCCCGTCACAACAGCCAACTCATTGTCTACCATGCTACATAAACAACCTTGTACCTATTTGCTAGCTTATCTCAACAACCTGCACTAATAATGCTAGGTCAAAATGATCCCATCACATCCTTCAATAGCCACAATACATGTTTTGGGAGTTCAATACCTACGCAATCAATAGTCTTGATTTGCATGTTGATAGTTGCAACACGTTCTTGACCCAACAATTTCGTGCACTCGTCTACTATATTCTCAAATCTACTTTGATAGCCAATGGATGTTGTTGCATTTTTTAATTTTTCTTATCGATGCCACATCATGCTGCACACCCAATATCCCATTCTCCACACTAACAACCTCCGCACATATTTTGCCAACCAAATTCAACTTGACAACTATATTATCAAGCACAAAATTTGGAAATTTTTGTAGCCAACTTCAATTTTCACTCAATTTCATCAAAAAAATTGGAGCTTTGACTAAAACCACCAAATTTCACCCAAATCTTAGGAATTTTGTGTTATGTGCACAAAAATTGCATAATTTCATGCCAAAATTTTAGGCCTTTGTATCTTCAAGCCCAAATTTCTGTAAATTAATTTGTACTTTCATAAAATTTGTCCAATTCCATCGATATTGAGGCCAACCACATCTTCTAAACACTGACATTTGTGGACCTTTTAGCCTTTTTAGTAAAGAAAATTTCATCTATTGTGCAAAAAATTATAAGTTTTTGGCATTTTCTTTTATTCTTCTATTCTGTGCTTAGAAGTACACATTTGATAGCAACTCTTGTGAAAAATCAATTGTGTACAATAATAAATGGCAAGCCAAAATTATTTGCTGAATATGTTTGGGGACTCTGATAAACTAAATAGCACTAATTGTCCAATGTGGACATACATGATGAAGCATGTTTTAGTTGCCAAGCAACTTTGGGGTTATGTATTTGGTTCAAAGGTTTAGCTTGCAAGCATCTAGTTCATCCACTCTCATTAGTGGATCTTCCACTCCAACCCCTGATACACCTCTCACAATTGATCAATTGAGATGGGATGGGCATGATGCCCAAGTACATGCTTTGATTCAATCCTCATGAAAAAAATAGGTTATCCTACATATTCAGTCATGCATAATGGCCAAGGATGCTTAGCATATGCTTGCTTTTTGTTGCTTGCCTTCACCATCATATATTAAACAATAATTGAGAATAAAATAAAAAGTGAATAAATAACATGAGAGAAGAAATCTCCAAAAGCTTGCATGACACAAGATTGGGTACAATCTCCCCCCATACATGGGTGAGCACTTACCCCATGCATGTTTATAATATTAGAATAAGATTTTGTGTCTAAAGTACATTGAAAGTATCATTTTTGTGTTTCTTACTTTGTACGACTTATTTTTACACAAATAAGTCAAAATACACTCTATTCTAATTGCTTTACAAAAATAATATTTTATCTTCTCTAATAAATACATCAAAATAAATCTATTGCACATGTGCATATGCAAAGTCCTTGTTCTAATAGGAATATACAAAATATAATGCTTTTGGCAATATATTTTCATATTGTGAAGCACATAAATTTTGCAAATTATATTGCACACTCCTAAATAATAATTACACTTAACTCTTTTTAATTATCTACTCCCCACAATATAATACACAATAGTATTATTTTGTCTACCTATCAGACAACATAATGCAACTAGTACCCTACATTCATTTACTTACCACGCATAATGCGACTAGCATCCTACATGCACCTTCACATGTGATAAGTCATAGATTATGTGGCAAATTGATAAAATTCACAATAAAATAAATCAATAAATATAAGGTTATAATATTTCTTGGGGTTAAAAAACAACTCCCCCTAGTTGATAACTCAAAAATATGCAATGGTAGTCAGTGCTACCTCCCTAGGGTGAATCTCATTGTATACTAGTGTTGCCTACATTGGTGAATTTTCATTATAAAATTTTATGGATTTTACACAAAACACTCCCTATTGTGACAAATTTGTGCTCATAGGATATTTTATGTGATTGTGAGTGGTAGGCATTAATTAGATTGTTATATTGTGAAGTTAGCATTGATTTTTGTATACATTGTGATTCTTTCACAGAATGATTTCTATAAACTTAATACCTATGATATTGATTTCTTGTTTGGGTAGTAGTGTGGTCATGGCCAAGGATTACTTTAGGGACTAAAATTTTGGTATATGTGACCCCCCTAGACTATAATCCCAAGTTCTACGACTGGCTCTTAAAAAAGTAAGGCACACCATGGATGCATTGAATGCCATACACCTTGATTTCCACAATCCCAGAAAAGATTTTCATCCTTTCCAAGGGGGAGGGGGTAAAAGTGAAAAATGGATAAAAACTCAAAATAGGAATTGAATTTTAAAGGGAATAATGAATGTGTAAAAATGTGTGGATTGATTGATGTGAGAATTCTTATTTTGTGGGTTACATCCTTCATCATTGGACACTAATATTTCTAGTCACTTTACCTTTCGTGCAAGAGTTGTTCTTTAAAGAGAACTAATCATGAGCTATTGTGTGGGAGAGGAACCTAAATGGGAGGCCAACAGGATAAATCCAATAGGCTCCCCTTCTCGGAGGAGGAGCACAAAAGATATGGATTAGCCATGGAGATAAGCGCATTCAACCAACTAAAATACCATAGCATCCACAATCTAGAAGGAGTGGCAATATCTGAAGAGGTAGTTGGGTAGATGATAGAATGATGTAATCTTTCTAAGTACCTGGAAAAGGTGGGGCATGACATCAACCATAGCAAATGCACAAAGTTCCTAAGAACTTTTGATGCCCAAAGGAATAGCGGCACAGTAACCATTAGGCAAGAAGATTTCTCCAAAAGGGTAGAAGTTGCCCTTGGTCCAAAAATTGTGGAGAAAGCCTTGGGATTAGTAGATAAGCTGGAGCAGAGGCCAAAGAGGGACATCTACAAGATTGTAACATCCCCCCCCCATGTGCCCCTGTGTCTCCCCCCATAGAAACTCCCCCCTTTTTATTTTTTTTCAATTTTTTTTATCCCTCTCCCTCCCCCCTCGACGGTACGTCGGGGAGAGAGAGAGAGAGAGGGAGTGAAGTGGGAGAAGGGGGGCTATGCAGCCCCAGGTGGCGGCAGACAACTGCGCCTCCCCTCCCTCCATTGGCACAGGTCCCCCCCCATTTGCTGCAGGTGCCACCCCTTGCCCGTCATCCTGTCCAACGGCCCCCCTCCAGCGTCCACAGGCCCCCCCTCCAGCGACAGACAACGAGGGCCCCCCCTTGCATCTTTTGTGTAGACGGCCCTTCCCCTGCTGGCCGTGAGCAACAGCCGCCCCCTGCATCTTTTGTGTAGACGGCCCTTCCCCTGCTACCCCCCCCCAGTGTCCGAATAGTAGCCCCCCCCTGTGATCGTTGTTAAGAAGGAGGAGAAGAGGGAAGAGAGATAAGAGGGAGAGAAGAGAGAGAAGGAGAAGAAGGGAAAGAAGAGAAGGAGAGGAAGAAGGAGAAGAAGAGGGAGAGAGAAAGAGGAGAAGAAGGAGAGATAGAGAGAGAAGGAGAAGAAAAGGAGAATAAGGGAAAGAAGAGGAGAGGAAGAAGGAGAGAGAAGAGGGAGAGAGAAAGAGGAGAAGAAGAAGAAGAAGAGACAGAGGAGAGGAGAAGAAGAGAAGGAGAAGAAGAGATAGAGGAGAGGAGAAAAAGAGAAGTGAAGGGAGAGAGAGTGAGGAAGAAGAAGAAGAGGAGAAGAGGGAAGAGAGAGAAGAGGGAGAGAAGAGAGGGAAGGAGAAGAAAGAAGAAAGTCGCGGGAAGCATAGGTGCCAAAGCTACAGTTGGTACCGGTAATGCGGGAGAGGCAAGCGGAGCGACCAACGTGACAAATGCCCCTACGTTCACAAATCAAACCCAGGTTCTTTAAGCTTTGTAATTAATTACGTTTTATTTCTCGTGAAAGAAATGAAGGGGTTAGCTACGTGCATGGAACACGGACGAGTCTTAGGTGCTAGGTTGCATGTGCGAAATGATAGAGTATGGAGTTCGCATAAGTTTATATGCATGAAATGATAGCTTTTACACACATAAAATGATAAGGTTTTCACATTATTTCACATAAAATAATAGCTTTTAAACCAGTTCAGTGAATGATTAGTCATTTAGAATTCATAATTCGCGATTAAGACTAAATGAAACACATGATATGGTAGTTTTCGGTGGATAGAAACCTAGACCTTCATGGGATCCGGTGTATTAGAAATAAGTATATTTGCCTGCAAATTGTTTTATTGATCATGGTGTGGACCATCGCAAATGGATACGTTTCTAGCTTAACTGAAGCTGGTGACCTAACCCTAAATGGATTGTTGACCCAAGTTATGCTTGGTTTTTTGAAAAGGCTGTAAATCCCTTGAGCAAGTTTTTTGATACATCCAAGTTAAATTCTGATTGTGCATGCAATGGGATTGTGATGCCTTGAAGTAAGAGGTTGTGCATTCAACTGTTTGTTAACATGGATTTGGATGTTAACCCAAGTGGGGTGTGTTTGATGATTGCATGGCCAGGTCTGAGATGACTGATTGCCATGGAAACAAAAGGGATGTTTTCCCTAGTGATTATTTTTAAGCTGGGTGCTTTAGTTGTGGTTGATTTCCTAAAGGGTTAATTAAGGAAGGATGGTGCTAGCTACCCCCCGCGAACCGCCAAACCCTAACCAAGGGGGTTGTGAATCCGCACCGAGAATGTGGACCGAACCTACTGCGAGAGGTCTCTCCGTGAAAATTACTTGGCGTAGGAGGACACTTGGGTGCCAGTGGGGGCTCTGGCCATAAATGCCAATGCCTCCGAGCCCTACACAAGTGTTCTACGTGACTCGAGATGGGATCTTGAGGCCTTGATACTAGTTACAAAGTGGAATCTTGGTAGGATAAAACCTTCAAGATTTGTTGTTGGGAGGCAGAAGGATTTTTTTGCGGAGGCAGAAAGGAACACTTAATTCTCTTGTATGGGCAGGATACAAAAATTAATCTAAAGATAAGTTAAGGAAGTGTTTGATCCTGTTCTATCTTGTCTTCGTGTCTGTGCCCTAAATTACGTAAAGGAACCTGTGACTAACGGGTTAACAAAGGAAGTTGCTTTTATGAGTCAAACATAATGTGGTAGGTAAATAGATAACTAAATCAACCACTGAGGGAAGCGTGGTGGATGTGACCAATGGCTCTATCCTACGGAATGGTCTCGGTTAGCCGAGAGCTTTCCTCAAAGGAAATGTTAGGAAAAAGTCAGTCTATGACCTTAGACAATGTTGGCTAGGAATCCGGACTTCAGGTCGATCCTAGTAGGAACGGACGGATAAGTTTCGTTGTGGGGCAGACTTGAGAGACCCTAGTTGGCAAACCCCATGTCATCCCTTGGGAGTGTCGGGTGGCGTCTTCTAGATGTATCTCTCGATGGACTGCTAAGACGTGTCCCACGATTTGAGGAGCGGGCACATTACAAGGATGTTGGGGATGGACAAAAAGAAAGTCTACACAAACGATGGGATTAGCTTGGTTGACATTCCTAACCCCAGCATATTTGATTATTGTAAGAAAAAATGGTCCATACCCTCTTCTCAAGCCAAAAATATAATGCTCTCATGAATAGAATAGGAGTACCATTGCCAAAGAGCCTTGTAGCAAACACATTGGATGAGGTAAATTGGAATGCCTATGTCCATAAAACAATCTAGGCATTAGCAAAGGTTCTAGCCACATAGTGCTAAGACACAATATTAGTGAGTTCCAATTCCCATTTTTTGAATACTAATAAGGTGGCACCCGGGTAACATGCCCATAAGTTTCTCAAAACCATATGATGTGACCTATCATTGGAAAGCGCTTGAAAAATGGAATCTATTGAGCTATAGAGCACTTGATTTGGAGTTATAGTATTCAAGTTATGAAAAATCCAAAGATTTGACCACGTATCCCAGACTTATGGAAAATTCTCATATTCCCCAATATGGTGTTCAAGGGTAGTAGGAGGGGAGTCTCCAATTACCATAGTAGTGGAGTCATAGGGGAAAAAATACGCTTCCAAGGCTTCAATCATAGGGTTTGGAGGAGTACTTGATGGTGATAATCCAAAATGCCCTCGGGGAGGCAGAAGAAGTAGTAGAGAAACCCCAGAACCGTCATTGATCCAAGAGGAGACTCACTCCCCCACCCTAGCAAGCCTACCTATTTCACTCTCAAAGTAGAGAAGAAGAACAAGGGGAGGATGAATTCAACAAGAATTAGCAAGACAAAATGGAAAGAGTTGCTAATGAGAAGAAGGCTGACTAACCCACTCAGTAGCAAGGAACTTTGAGTGAAAGGACAAACATGAGGTGGAAGAGATAGTATTGGCCATTTAGAGATCAATGGAGCAATCCTCTTGATCTCAATAATTAGCAATGATGAGCCCAGTACAAAATGACATGCCAAGCACAAGTGCAGCAATAGCAAAAGAGGTAGGACCAAGACATGGGTGGAAGGGAAGGGTAAAGCCATTTTACACGCAATCCCACCAGCCATGGCCACCCCTACAATCACCTCAATACAAGAAATTACTGAAGGGGCAGTCAATGAAAGCAACACCATGACTTTGGGTGCAACACTTAGTGAGCAAAGTGCAAGAAATTGTGTTTGTCTCTAGCAAAGAAGCCCCCCTTGCGAGAATGAAGAGGCCAGTAGTAGTCGATGCAAAATCATGCCAAGGGCCGAAGGTACCCCATTTGAAAGTGTCAACTACTTTGGTGCCTTTAGCCATGTACAACATTGCAAAATGCGATGAGTTGCTAAAAAAGCTTCAAAGCCAGCTTGACAAGATGATAAAGAAGAAAAAGGCTATGCTTGTAGAGCTAGAAGAAGAGAAGATCACATTTGCAACCTATAGGGTGGAAAAAAAAAGGGTGATGACTGTCATCAATAGGGAGATGATTTCATTGAAAGAGGCATTAAAGGCAAGATAGGGAGAAGAAATCTTGAAAGATCTATACAATGAGGAAAGAGATAACTACATAGCCCTAGAAGAAATGTGTGCCTTCAACTCTAGGGAAAAGAGACACCTCAAACAAGAAAAGGAGGAGTTGAAGAGGCAAAGAGAGAAGGCAAGGAAAGAGCTACATGAGGCAAAGACCCAAAGAGATGAGGAAACAACGAGGAAGTTGGTAGAGCTACACAACCAGCTTCAAGAAGCTCTCCACAAACAGGCTATATTCAAGGAGCAAGTAGAACACAAAAACTAGGAGTAACAACAAATGCACACATTGTGGAGAGAACATGAGCATGTGATCACCACTCTAGTCCAATACTAAAATAAAGGGCTAGAGCAGATGAAAGAGAAAGCAGAGGAATTGGAATCCAAGAATAAGGATAGAGTCAAAGACTTGGCTTATCAGTTGGCCCATTCCAAGAGCAAACACCTCTTGGTAGAGCAAACCTGCGATTATTGATACGAGAATATTGGAGCAACAATGAGATTTTTTAACCACAATACTATCGAATGTCACACAATTAAGAGAAGAAGAAACACTAGAGGAAGTAAAAAGAAAACTAGAACTAACAAGGAGAGCGCTACAACATGGACTCCATGACAAGGCACCCAACCTTAGCACCAGCTTAGAGAAACAATGAACCCATCTAATCTCAGCTATCTTAACCTCGTAGGAAATCGCCTTGCTAGGGTTTGGGGAGCCAGAGCAGCAACTATAGCCATCTCCACAAGGTCCAATGGAGCTGATCCAAGAAGAAGGGCCGAATTTTGAACATGACAAACATAAGGAAGAATAAGTGCATGAACCAAGTCCCCCCTCTGTAGCCATAATCACAACCAAAAGAGCAAGGGAAGGAAGCTATACCACTTGAAAGGATGGTGGGGATGAGGCACAAACACAGAGAAAAGGTGGAACTAGCCCACAGGAAGCTCCAAGCCAAAGCCACTGCAAGTTCTATAGGTTTCCATCCCTCAAAGCGAGGAGTGGGACCCTATAAATTGGAGCCAGGAACTTGCAATGTGGTAGCAATGGGAAAATTGTGGCCGTCCTTTCAAGTTCTCCTTCACCTTCCCTCGTACATTGGATAGGGTACTATCACCAAGGGTGGTGGAGGATGTCATAAAGCTCTCAACAAGGCTAGGGGAAAGAATGAGACATCCCACAAGGTGGAAACAAGAACCTATAGAGTACTAGGAAGACATGTGAAGGTATATGAGGCTCAACCTAAGTGGTGCAAAAACATTTGGGACTCTAACTTAGAGGCCTAGATGGCTTTCTATAGCACCTTACTGTATGAAAGGGATGATCATACCTACATGCCCTACTCAAGGAGGATTGGAGTTTACTTCAACTCGCACTGCATGGAAAGGAATTGTGAACTTGCAAATTGCATGCGGGGATGGCGACATTTTAGGTCGGTTAAGTGCTAAAGGACGAGTCTCATGGCATTCACTCATGCATGGAGTTCTTTTATCGAAGTTTGTATTTAGGAAAGGATGCATTTTCATATTAAAGCTTGAATTCAATGCATTAAACAGAGGCCTTATAAGCATAGTTCTTGATGCAAATCAATGTAGGGTTTATACGAGTTAGCTTTGAATTGTCAATCATTATAGTTTAGGCAAGGAAAAGTAACGATCATTGTAAAACTTATAGTTGCATAGAATGAAAAAGTCTATGAATCGCATATTTGCATGGAATGTTACGTCTTGCAATTATTTACATCTTCTAGGAAAAGTATTTGCATCTCTAAGAAAATATCACCTCTTGTCGTCGCAAGGCAATTGGATCAATTAGGTAAATCGATTGTAATGGTGTAACTCAAATGATGATCACCTTAATGCGCTAGGTAGAGCTAAGCCGCGATAAAATTCTGTCTAGTATCACACTCGGGAAACCGACTTAATATTTTCGACCTCAAAGGTCCTACCCACATTCATGGAATGTTAGGGTTAGTTAAACACCCATGCAAGAACGATCTAGGGTTCTTACCCTAAGGATCAATTAGCCAAATACTAGACCTCCGTATGGATTTAGGAACCCTAGGTCCAAAGCATCATCGTCCTAGTAGGGTTAGGGTTGTGGGCTGGGTTGAGAGGACTCCCAAACCCTACATCTTGATCAAAAGTATTCTTGACGCAGGAATACCGTGTGACAGGAGAAATAATCCCACAAGTTAGGTGCAACACTTATCTCGTGCAACAAGTTGCAACGTCGCATGGTTTTGTGTCTAAACCACAAAATAGTATTGTCACTCATTAGAACAAGGGTTGGCAGGTTCTAAGTACAAGTCTAATTTTCTAGAGGATAAGTAGACATCCTTCTACATCACCCTTCTGTGAGGCTGAATTGCCAAGTTAGGGTAATTATGAATTGCCTAGCAAGCAATTGACCAATCAAGTTAGGGCGACGAGGTCGACGAGGTTGCCCAGGATTTATTGTTTTTAACTCAAGGAAACGTAAGGTGGAAACAATTTGGGTTAACTGGGTATAAACCCTAACCCAAGGATAAAAGGGTAAACAAGCAACTTAGCTTACGAAACCCTTGGGATCTTGCTAAGTCACAATTGATCCCAGATCGAATGTTGGATGCACTCGGAGAGAAGGATTCACACCTTACCAATTGGTCGAACAAACCGCCACTGGATTGATTGTGTTTGTATAGTTAGGAGCATTTTTTGTACTTCTTTGCTCAAGGAACTAATGTTGGAAAATAGCTAATGCTTCAGGTTGAAAGCCTGGAGGGAGATGCAGCATCAATTACCCTCGACTATCTGCCTGACCCTATCCAAGGGGGTTGTTAGCCGCGCTGGGTATATGGATCGAACCCGCCCTGCGAGAGGTCTCTCTGGGGGTGCTACTTGGAGTAGGAGGATGCTTGGGTGCTAGGGGGCTCTGGCCGTAAATCCCTTGCCTCCGGGTCCTGCACAGGAGGCTGACATGACTCGAGATGGGATCTCAAGGCCTACATACTAGTCTACGGGTGGAAACTTGGAATAGTGATCCCTGAGGATCGCTGGAATTGCCTTTGGGCGGATTATGGATTAGCCTTCGGGCGGATTATGGAATTGCCTTCGGGCGGATTATGGAATAGCCTTCAGGCTGGATTATATGATGTATTCCAAAGACTGATAAATAAGATCAATTGTTGAAAAGGAACTTGCTTAACATTGTTTTTCTATGTCAGTGCCTAAGATTACATGAAGGAACCAATGAATAATTGGCTAATTAAGGAAGTTGTTTTTGCTTGTCAAACTAAACGTGGTAGATAATTAGAAAACTAAAGCAACTTGAGGAAAGTGTGGTGGATTTAACCATGGGTCTGTCTTACGAAAGGGTGGTTTTCTCAAAAGGAATTGACAGCAAGGTAACGATGATCTAGAATCTATAGAGCTAGAGTCCCGATTTGTACTGTTTTAGGGGAACGTAATGGGACTATGCCTTACGAGCAGAGAGGTCGAGCTTCACATCCCTCTCGTTTCCCATTCTCCTTGAACCAAGTGCAGTATAAATCCACTTCGACCCTGATGTCGGTCCCTAGTCGGAGGGATACCCAACTCTGGCTCCTTTTCTTCACATGAAACAAACTCATAAAGGCCCTTTCCAACGAGGAAGTTCGTCACACGAAATTTCCATGAAGGGTAGTTGTTCTTGTCGAGCTTCTCAATAATGGGATTTTCACTATTCTGTGTCATTATCACAAAAAAGGATACAACACAACAAGCTAGTCTTCTACAGCCTTTCACAACAAGTGCACAACAATATACCAAGCAACCTTTTTCACTGATTAGTTCATGTAATCCGCAACATGTTTGCAGATGACCCTTATGTTTCCTTCTTGGCAAACACCTCAAAAATTATAGATTCAAAATATGTAACCTGTGCACCCACCTTCGGTCAACACAGCTGAAATCATAGTGTACCCTAAACTAATGTTTGCAACTTTGCAGCTCTAAAACGGGGCCTGAAATGGCCTTAGATGCCAAAAATAACTGCGGAATATCCCTAAAGGGCTCATATGTAGTATATACAGTGCTCTGCTCGCACACCAAATCTCATAGTAATCTGAGATTTTCACTCTACCCTACTTCGGGTGCCTCCATAGGCATTATCCAAGAGAGAGAGTGGAAGAATGGGAGAGCTTCTTACCCGTTGCTTGCTTACTCAAACCTTGCTTCTTCTCATTCACTTCAGCCTTAAAAATCATCCTCTCTCAGTGGCAGAAGTCTAATACCATGTTAAGAATCATGTGGTGGGGGGACTTGCTTAAGTTGCTACGCCGAACACACGCTGTATAGAAAGGTATACAAAGAGGAAGCTCACTCAAGAACAAAAAAAGAGAGATGGAGGCCAAAAAAATTTCTTACTGATTTCTTCTTCTTCTTCCACACACTATACAATGTACACAAAGTATAGATAAGATACAACATAAAGGAAAGTGGCCTACTAAGTCAAACAGTGCATAACAGACAACACCAATCGACTAGCGCTATATCTTTGCCAGCTGTAGGCAAGTGTAACAAGCTAAATATAATAAGTGATAAGTCTATGGCCATGTGAGTATCATAATGACCACCAACATGCTAAGTGTAGATGTGTGGACTCATCTAGCCAAGCAGTCCATCATCAATGTCCGCACGTGTTGAGCTTGCTATCTCAACACATAGTGAACTAGAGCATCGCTCGGTGGGTGGGTTACATAGGGTGTCTAGGTGGTCTGGGTATTCTTGTGGGGTTTATCTCCTTCCTAGGAATGGTTGGTTTAGCATCATTGGGTGCTGGGTGACTCAATGGGGCTCCCCTTCTGAAGAAGGTTAGCAGTCTATTCGCTAGGTAAGCCTAATTGTAAGGTTGCGAATACGGAATTCTCCTTGGCAGTCTACAATGCATGGCATCATGGCCGAACCTATTGCGATTTGCACAAGGTTGGGACCTAGGGTCCTAACACTCAACTGGTCGGTGGTTTTTGCCACAATACACACATTGAATGTGAGGGCATGTTGGTCATCTCATCATCTCTTGTAGTTTGGCTAGCTCCATCTTCATCTCTGCTAGCTCTTGACTTGGGTCAGCACCCTTTCCTTTGTCTTGAGTACTTGGGCCTGATCTTTCACTTGAAATTTAAGTTCTCTCAAAGTTTCTAGGGTTAGCCTCTTCTTGGCCTGAGCTCCTGGATCTTCTCTCCTTGAGTTGGTCGTCATCCACTCTAATGGCCTCTTTAAAGACCCTAGTTAGTGTGTCTTGCTGCAAGTTTGAGTTACTTGCCAAGGCCTTGTAGAGTTCTTCACCCCATATCCCATTGATGAAGACTGTAGACACTACTCTCTCTGTGAGTCATTCATTTATCAGGATTCTCTTAAAGAGACTCCTCACATGGGTCACATAATCCTTGATGTCTTTCTTATCTCTCTGTTTCACATTCATGAGTCGTATGATCAGGTTGTCTGAGTACCCACCTTCAAGAATCTATTAATGAAGAGATTCTTGATGTTATTGAAGTTATTACACTCTGCAACATCTAGGCTTTTGTACCAAGTCCTTCCCTTATCGCCTAAGCATAGGCCAAAAGCTTGTGATCGCTGTGTAAGCGAGATTGGTGAGACCATTGCCTTCACAAACCTACTCGAATGGCTCTACAAAGTTGTAGGGATCGTTTTCTGGTTGGTATTTTTCTAGCTGCTTTGCAAGGAATACATGGATTTTAAGATTGGCTCTTGGAGCCCTGGGTAACTCCTAATCCTACAAGCAACGAGGATACCATTGCAGCGGCACTTTGCTTGACGGAAGTGTTGTTCAATAGTCGCTTCATGAGAAGCTCACTCAGCGTAAGATCTCTTTCCCGTCCTCTTTCCCTCACAGCATCAGGGCCTATCCTATTTCTATTTGCTAAGGCTAGCACTCGCTGAATCTCATGCACTTCCGTGCTCTGTCGTAAGCTCTTAGCTTATTGTTCCTGATTGTAGGTCACTAGGTCTACAAAGCTTCCTACGCTAGTCTCCTCTCCTCTTCTAGTTATGTAATGATATCCTCGATCGTCCTACCGTGGTGATCTGTCCAGGTATGTAGATCGTAATTGGCAACTAGTCGCTACATCTATGTCAGGAGACTGCCTAGGTTGAGGATCTTTATCCCATCCATGGTTAGTGCTTGTCTCTGCCATGTCAGCGATCTCTCTCCTCACCAGGTTGTCGATGAGGTTGATTAGATCAGGTAGATCCACTCCCCCAATGGTGTTTGTCCTTGTTGTGTCTAGCTTCCCTATTGCATCTTTTGCTTGTCCTATGCTTGGGATTTCGATCACCCAACTATATCTCAAAGTCTTCTCCTATTGATGGGTTCGTTTTATGGTTATGTCTGAGTGCATCCCTTGTTAATTACAAACAATCCTTAATTTATAGTCACTCTGTGTGTGTGTGTGTGTGTGTGTGTGTGTGTGTGTGTGTGTGTGTGTGTGTGTGTGTGTGTGTGTGTGTGTGTGTGTGTGTGTGTGTGTGTGTGTGTGTGTGTGTGTGTGTGTGTGTGTGTGTGTGTGTGCTCTCTTTCGTGCATTATGCGCAATCAAGCTTTCAGCTTGTCTTAGGTATACTTCAAGTGCTGGAAAATAGTATGAGTGCGAGGGTAAAGTTACTATGTGGATCTAGCACTCTCGGTTACAAATTTGGCCTGATAGGCTGTGATTTCGATCTCTGGGCGTTCTCACTAGCCCTACGATCTGTGCTGTGTCATTCAATTTGATTAAGATCTATTTGGGGATCTATGACTCAGTCTGGTGCTACTAGTAGCTTGGACTGCTAGTTGATCGTCAGCTAGAGTCACTTCTAAGTTTTATCTTCCTATTTCTAATGCCAAAAAAGGTGTTTTGAGTCTCTATACAGCCTTCGAGGGTTCTCACAGTAATGGTCTAGGTTAGTCACGGTCTTCACGTTAAAAATTTGGAAAAATCCAAATTTGGCCCAATAGGTTCAAATTGCAGAGGCTGAATGTTTGATTTGGCTCATCTGAATGGATGAGGGATGAATGAGAAACGATGGAATGCAACAAGTCCGAATGTCATATTCAGATCATTCAAATGTGGTTATCCAAGGGCCAAATGGCTGAATGACCAAGGGCTGTGTTAGGTGGGCTAAATACCAAGTTGGTCTAAATGGTTGATTTGGACCCCGTCCGAATATCAGCTTATTGTCTGGGTGGTGGGGTTGGGCTGAGTATTGAGCGTCCGAATGGTAGTGGACCGAATGGCCGAACACACGAGGGCCAAGGGCTAATTCTAGGGTTTGGCCCAGAGTCACCATCACTCAAACGGGCCGAATGCAGTGCAATTTTGGCAAATACAATGACGAATTGATCAAATCGCATGATTTAGGTAATTCCTCATAGCACACACCTCAAGATCAAAGCTATAGATAGAGAAGAAGAGTTGTGTGTACCTGTAATGTGCAAAGAACACTTGGGTGAAGCGATCGATCCAAATGCAAGAAATGGCTCTCTCTCTCTCTCTCTCTCTCTCTCTCTCTCTCTCTCTCTCTCTCTCTCTCTCTCTCTCTCTCTCTCTCTCTCTCTCTCTCTCTCTCTCTCTCTCTCTCTCTCTCTCTCTCTCTCTCTCTCTCTCTCTCTCTCTCTCTCTCTCTCTCTCTCTCTCTCTCTCTCTCTCTCTCTCTCTCTCTCTCTCTCTCTCTCTCTCTCTCTCTCTCTCTCTCAATGCAACAGTTGCAAATGAGCTCTTCCTTGGCCTTTTGGGTTATAAACCCTTACCCGTTGACCTCTCCAATCACTCTCTTAGTGACATAAATCCATTCAAGCACTCCTTTTTTCCCTTTTTTTCTTGATTTGTGCCCTATGTGGGCCTTTTTTACAGCAACAACCCTAAAGCTTTCCGCTTCAATTTCTCAATCCTACCTACTCTAAATGTAACAAAAATCAAAAGTAAAGTAATAAAATGATTTCTCCTACTTGCCTAATCATCAAAAGCACAAAATACTTGCTTGCTTCAAGGATTAAAAACCCAAAACCTCATATCTATCTCAAGCTCCGGTTTGAGGATGAACCCTTAATTTGTTGCTCGAGTGAGGTGTGCAATTGCTCAAGCTTGAATCCATTGGTCCTGGCAACAGAACCAAAATGTAAAGGGAGCTCACACTCAATTTCCAAGACCACGGACTAATTATTTAAGTGTTTCAAGCGAGCACCTATGGCTATCTCTCACCTAGTCGATGCGCCTTCGATCCTACCGAGATGTAATGAGCTTACCTCAATACCCAAATGAGTTGCCTCGTCCCTCAAGCACACTGATAACTCTATGATTTGTGATGCAAGCTCAAGCATCCTCAAGCCTCCACCTCGAAGCTCCATTCTCCATAGCTACACGTGTGAGATAAGAGAAGGGAAGAAAACATAAGAAGAAGAGAGGAGATGATGAAGAGCTTCACCTCCAAGATCCCTCACCCTCATACATTCACTCACTCACTCTCTTACACTCCCTCTCTCAAGCACACACAAGCAAAGAGAAGAGAAGAGGAGAGGAAGAAGAGTCCACTTTTTCCACACACCAAAGAATGAGCTTCTCTATTAACTTTTTGGATTTTCAAACATAGCCCTAAATTCCTTTCGGGCGGTCATCTCTTTTTTACATGACTGGCCATTACATGATTGGCCATTGTGGCAAGGTCCTCTTTTCCATTTCCTTCTATTTGCCTTATCTCTTTACCTATGCCCGCCTACCCTTTACAATTTTATCCATACCTACTACAATTTTGAAATATCTTTACTCATATTCTTCTATGTCTAGGTAGTATTCTTCTCAAATCCATTCCAATGGCATCTACATGTCAACAAAGGCAACTCCGTGATTCCATATCTACTCTACATGCACAATACAAAGGATGAGTATGGCAAATAAGAAGGATCATTATTCAAGAAGGATTCATGTGCAACCTTTAGCCATAGGGTTTCATTGATTCCATCGTTATGGTATAACACAAAATCATTGAAAGAGCAGAGTGCTTGGGTTCAGGAGGCTAGAGATGGTGGTCCTATTGCATTAGTTTAGTGTGAAGGACTTGAAGCTTCCTACTCCTAGCTTATTAGCCATGTGTAGAACTTCTTCTACAAGGAGTTTATCATACAAGGGATGTTGCTAGATAGTGGTTGAAAGCTCAATGCCATAGACAAGTGATAGCCACGTGTAGATATTCTTCTATAAGGAGTTTATCATACAAGGGATGTTGATGGATGGTGATTGAAAGCTCGATGCCATAGACAATTGATAGTACTTGCAAGGATGCAGGAGTGACATATGTGGAATCATGTAGGGAGGTCCAAAGAGCCATCCTTTTCTTGGCCATTGTCATTATTCTCGATGGCCAATTTTAGTTTCCCAATTGCGGTTAGAACAACATTTATGCTCAAAGATACCTTGTTCTTCCCCTTTATGCTCTGTCGCCTCTAATGGAGACATTTTTTGAAACATCACTCCTAAGATTGAACTATTGTTCCTTTGTGGATGTGGCTACTTGTAATTTTGAAGAAGGATGGAATGACGTGAGTGGGGTGCACAAATGTGACACCTTTTTGTATAGAGTGGTGGTCTATAGTGTTACCTTCCATTACTTGATTGGATGTTCAACATTGTACATATGTTTCTATTACTAACATTGGATGAAGAGCCAATACATTCGCTTGGAATCCATTCCCATTGAAAACATGGCACAAGAATTTGATATTCAAATTCATTTGCCAAATGGAATGATCAAGTTAGTCACAGTGTGATTGTTGGAGTCTCCTAAATATGTGGGGGCATTTCATCTTGTTAGAAGCATTTGTATGGAGAGCTTTACTTCCATATTAGTGGTAGAAAGGTGACCTTGTTTAATATTGATTTTTTTTTTTTGCTGGGAACAATATTTTGAATCTTGTTTAATTCTTTTTCCTTTCAAATGGGCAAAAGAATATAGAAGAATTATATGGTTTCAAGTGTTTTGCAACAAGTTAGAATTTGTGTGGAGACAAACGATGCATTGAAAATTTACAATCAATACATTGAGGGATTTTATTTTTTCATTCTTTATACAGCTTTTAGATTCTCTAACATACTATATTTTGGATTTTCTTGTGATTTTGATTTTTTACTTTGTAATAATATATCTTTTAAATTTTAATGGATTTTTTAACACTCAAACTTTAAGTCCATTACCTATAGAGAACCATTCACTTGGTCTCATTTTCATTTTTTAACTCTCCAACCACCTCCTCTCCCAACAAGCACCCTTGCATTTGCCTACTACACCCCTTCTCCCATGATAATTCACACTCTTCTTAGCTTCATGCAATTTCTTCAGGGCATGGAATTCACTCAGAGATTTGATATCTACCAAAATCTTTTGTTCCAATATCAAATATTACGATAGAGTATTGTGGCATGGTCCAAGCTTGCAGTACCCTATATTGAGTATATGAATACATATCTTTGAGTATATATTGTCAGATTCAAGGATTCTATCGAGGAATAGGTTTCTTGGAATCTCTTAAAGTACATCAATGGCATAAATATTTCACAAACAACTAGGTTGTTTCTATGTGCAAATCTCACTCTCTCCTACTTCAAGTACCTCACTCCTTTGCAAGACAAGGAATATGGCATCGATTAACATGGCATTGACTAGGTTGTTTCTATGTGCAAATCTCACTCCCTCCTACTTCAAATACCTCACTCATTTGCATGCCAAGGAATATGGCATTGATTAACATGGCATTGACTACCTCTCCTAGATGGCCAACTTCTTTTTTTAATCAATGAAGGCGAAGACTTCCCTGTAGTCACAATGGCTGCTAAACAGTACATGGGAGGGTTGTTGAAAGATGTCCGTAACTCAAATTCTTCACCACTAGACAATGCCAAAGAGAAAGTGGAGGCTGCAAAAGAGGCCAAAGCTCTAAACCTAATGGTCAATAGAGCTATATTTGTTGTAGATAATACCTTCAAGAGTGCCTCAAGAGGAGGACACACCCTCTACCATCGATGCAGACTATCACATAGATAGCATGAGTGAAGTCTTCATTGATGACAAAGAATGTATGTTTCTCCATGATGAGGATAAATTTTTTGAGTAAGGGATGATGAGGCATTGTCGATGCTAGCAATTTCCAATGACTTCCCCCTCATTTTTTATGATCTTTCTATGGAGTATAGTAACCCAAAGGTTGAAGACATAGAGGGTGCACTCATAGTTCTTGGAGATGTTGTCGACTTGGCGCAGTACACCATAGTTGGCACCCAAGAGTTTGAAGCAATACAAGCCAACTCGGTGGTAGGACAAGTAACCCTCAAAGAGTAGCAAGCCCTCTCGATCAACAAGTCTAAGTCAAAGTGTGGACTTGACCAAACCCTTGGAGGTTACCACTAATACTAAGCAAGAAGTAAGTGTATCAACAATGTGTCTAGACACTTTGTTTTACTATGCATACTATTTTAAGCTAACTTCATATCAATGTAGGTTGTACTCAGCATCAATGATTTTACAAGTTGCTAGAGGGGCCAGAGAGTGTTCGGGAAGCATGCCTTGATAGGACACTACATTAGCTAGATCCCATTGGTGACATAGTCATTGTCTATGCCACATTCATCCAAGATGGGCAGGCTCAACTCTCTATCCTAAAGGCCCGCCCTATCAAAAATGTCGTGTGCTTTCGCCATCACCCCAAATGCACACAAGATAATTCTTGTTAAAAAGGAGTTGATGAAGCATATTTTTCGTTTATGCCTGCACATAAGGGTACTAGAAGCCATGGGTATTGGAAAAGCCATAGGGACTAGCCAGGTCACCATATAGGAGAGTGGTAATGTTGGATTGTTACTAGAGGCCAAGAAGAGCTACAAGCAAGCTCATGAGAAAATTAAGCACCTAAAAATGGCCTAAAACTTATAGTAAGCTTTGGGATTCCAAGCAAAGCCTTGTAAAGAAAAAACCCCTTGTACTCTTGAGTGTAATACAAATATATTTTTCTTATTATCTATCTCTTGAACTTATTTTCTATTTTTTTTGTCCAACTATCATAATATTGAAGTATTTACAAATTGATGCTACGTGGTATAGGTGTTAATATGTTCGAAGTATGAAAGATTATTAAAATATGATTAAAATGTATTGTTAAAAAAATTGTTGTTTGACAACCCATACAACTTAGTTACTATCATCTTGCCTATTCATGTGCTATAGTATCTAGGGCTTTTGTTAAGCTCATTTATCCTTTTCCTTTGCTGTTTTCTAGCATTTTGAGATAAAACTAGTGTCGTCCTACCCATTCATGTGCCGGAGCATCCAAGGCTTCTTGCTAAGCCCATTTGGCATTTGTTTGATCATTTTTTTGGCATTATGAGATAAAACTAAGCTATATGGCCTATCAAACAACAAATTTTTGCCACAAATTTATAAAAATATCCATGTGCTTCATATTTAATAATTACACTATCATACACAAATACAATATGAGACATTCAACGCATTAAAAAAGCAAAGGTCTTTCATTACATGTCAAAGTTTACAATGTATATTACATTACAATGTGTATGATAAAAACTCCATGCCCTTTCCATAGCTAATCTCTTTGCCCTCTTATCCTTCTAGTTAATTGCATGCCTCTCTCCATGATGATGATCATCCTCTTGCCATAAATTGCATACAAATATGCATCCTCAAAAAGGGTGACAAGGTATACTTTTGGGGCCTTTTGGATAGCCTCCATTCCAATCCCTTGCATGTGGAATTAATAGTCATAAGAGTTAAGGATTTCCTTCACTAAGTGTACAAATAAGGGAACTTTCCTTATCAACAAGTTTTTTTCTCTTTTGGTACTATGGATCTCTCTGAGGTCTATCAAGTGATAGTTCTTCATCCGCTTAAGCCTTTGCCCTGAGATTCATCTAGTTGGATCTCATTGTGGTTATTGTCCCTGTGCTTGTCAGGTTTGAGGTTGGGGCTTAGGTGTGGGTTGCTCAACGGGGGCTAGTTTTGGAGCGAGGAGGGATACTGGAGGAGGATGATCTTGCTTCATTGGTAGCTTAGGGCATCGCGCATGGGGCCTTATCACCTATTGCGAGCCCCTTAGTTGTAGTTGTACTAGCCTTAGGCCAATCGATCCTATATTGGGGCCTATTGATGTTGCTGTCAATGTTGCCCTTATCATCATTGTTTCCATGTTCTTCATTTGTAGAAGAGTCACCCTCGTTGTTCTCTTTGGTTATTGTCACTTTTCATATCCTTGCTTGCTTCTTCCTCTTCAAAATGGTCTTCTTGCTCGTGAGCTCTTTTCAAAGTCTCCAAGGCCAATGTAGGGAGAGTCTTCAAGCCTTTAGATGGATTGGGGGAAAAGATTGTGAGATGACAAGCTTGCATTGCTATTGGAGTTAGCCCACCAACTAAAATTAGGGATCTCTTTGCCTTGCCATGTTGGACAAGTAAATACTTTCCCTTGGACTTGGCCTGGTAGTGGATGTCCTTGAGGCAATTTGCTTGGTGTGGGCCATGAGGTGGATTAGAAGAGAAGACAACAATAGAAGCATGAAATAAGAAATCAAATAAAAGAGCTCTATTTATATGAAACCTAGAATAAGGGTTTAAGGGGGGGTTCACACATGATTTTATGTACATGTCCATTTTGACACTTCCCTTCACATTATCATGTGCCATATTGCATGTGTATTCACTACATATGTGTTTTGCCACTTTTCCTTATTACGTGCTTCGATTTCTTTCTTGAGAGACTTAGCTAGTGCGGTAACCTTAGCATTCTCTAATGTGATGGACCAAGACAAGGTACATCTATAAAACCAATTGAGTATTTCTACAAGGTAGCTTTTCTTGAAGTGACCACGTTCTTGGCAAGTGTGCTTGAAATATGTAGCACAAGCCTAGTAAGGAGACTTCTCCATACCTTGGGTGCTCCACATTTCCAAAGACCCCATACTTCTTCAAAAAATATGATACATGTGTACATAGTATGTGCTACAAAGGTATGGAGCATTGATATTAAATTTGGAACGTCAAATTATACAAATATAGAAGAATATGCAAGGAGTAGAGTTAAAGGTATACCGTATAGCAAGTGATGTTGATTTCTTCCCATGAATTGATAACTAGCTTTGTAAATTCATTGAGCACTATATGAAATTCATCCATGATGCCCTTTTTTATTGGCTCGTTAGCAAGTATTTGTGACATATGGTCAACCATATAGTGTTCTTTCCCTTTTCTCCTTTATTAGTGGCTCTTTAGTAGGTATTTGTGACAAATGGTCAACCATGTAGTGTTATTTACTTTTTCTCACAAGTATTGAGATATCAAGTCAAGCAACATTTGTAACCATCAAGCTATGCATCCAGTTGTGCATGGCTTAGTTACTAAATAAAGCAAAGGCATATGATCAACAAAGAATGTGAATAACATTGCTAATATTTAATGGCAAAATTCTTCAAAGCAAACACCATTACTAAGCCCCCTCTCTCCATAGTAAAGTGGTTCATTTTGGTATACATGAGTTTATGACTAGCAAAGCTCACTAGATAATCTAAGTTATGCTCTCTAGGCTAGCACAATATTGCTCCCATGGAAAATTTTGATGCATCAATGTACATATAGAAGGTGATATGCACTTTAACCTAAGTTGATCATTCAAGTGGAGCAACCATATCAAGACATGCTTCTTCATGATTGAAGAAGATTGGGATATTATGTCACATGCCAGCTCCTCCAAGTTTAGCTAGGGTGAAAAAATCATTCAATAATACTATAATATTTCATAATCTATAGGTTAAGACTAAGGATTGTGTAGCCTTGAATTGTGGGAGGTACAGTTGGCATCCAAATCTAACATCTTTGATCCTTGATATGCTTTAGCACTTTTCGTAACACCTTCAGACCTTAAACCTAGCATACAAGATCTATAAGAAAGGGGTATCTTAATGGAAAAATATATGGACAAGCAAGACAAGAACCAATTCAATGAACATCAATTGATCCAGAGATACAACCTCAAAGATTGTGAGAGAATCCTCTCCTTAGTATTCAATCCCATAACTATCCACTCTGCTTCACAAGCTTAACAAGAGATGGCATTTGAATTGGGGCTAAAAACAATGGAATTACAACTTTAATCCAACCAAAAGTGGCTTGTTTAACGTGGCTAATACTTAACAAAGCACTTTGGAGACTAATAAAGGAGCTCTCAAAATTAGAATTGGCTCAAGAAGATTTCCAAGTTGTTTCTTACACATATTCAAATGGTAAATAAATAACCTCACAAAAAACATTAAAGATGTTGTCGGAGTATAAGAACATAGAAATCTAAGAGAATAACAAATTCATCTATAACATATATTTCATGCAGGAGTGTGAGCTCAATCTTTATACAACATATGGATCCATATGCAAACTAAAGTTTTGAGGCTATGGCTTAGAGAAACCCAATTTGATTCAGTCCATAAGATTCAATGTCAAACATGCATAAGATCAAGCTTCAAACAATAGGTGTGAGGCTAAAAAGCAAGCACGAACTTGTATTAAAACAATTCAATACCATTTTAGACTATATAAATGAATATATCCCTATTTTGAAACTTCCAAGAGAGCTACTTTCTACCCAAAAATATTTGATATAAACTCTATCGTATTAGAATAAGGTTATCCCAAAAATAGTCCACACAAAACCCCTAGTTGCAGTAACAAAAAGCCATAACTCTCTCTAGATTCAAGATAGAGTGTGAGCTCAATCTTTATACAACATATGGATCCATATGCAAACTAAAGTTTTGAGGCTATGGCTTAGAGAAACCCAATTTGATTCAGTCCATAAGATTCAATGTCAAACATGCATAAGATCAAGCTTCAAACAATAGGTATGAGGCTAAAAAGCAAGCACGAACTTGTATTAAAACAATTCAATACCATTTTAGACTATATAAATGAATATATCCCTATTTTGAAACTTCCAAGAGAGCTACTTTCTACCCAAAAATATTTGATTTAAACTCTATCGTATTAGAATAAGGTTATCCCAAAAATAGTCCACACAAAACCCCTAGTTGCAGTAACAAAAAGCCATAACTCTCTCTAGATTCAAGATAGAGTGTGAGCTCAATCTTTATACAACATATGGATCCATATGCAAACTAAAGTTTTGAGGCTATGGCTTAGAGAAACCCAATTTGATTCAGTCCATAAGATTCAATGTCAAACATGCATAAGATCAAGCTTCAAACAATAGGTATGAGGCTAAAAAGCAAGCACGAACTTGTATTAAAACAATTCAATACCATTTTAGACTATATAAATGAATGTATCCCTATTTTGAAACTTCCAAGAGAGCTACTTTCTACCCAAAAATATTTGATTTAGACTCTATCGTATTAGAATAAGGTTATCCCAAAAATAGTCCACACAAAACCCCTAGTTGCAGTAACAAAAAGCCATAACTCTCTCTAGATTCAAGATAGAGTGTGAGCTCAATCTTTATACAACATATGGATCCATATGCAAACTAAAGTTTTGAGGCTATGGCTTAGAGAAACCCAATTTGATTCAGTCCATAAGATTCAATGTCAAACATGCATAAGATCAAGCTTCAAACAATAGGTATGAGGCTAAAAAGCAAGCACGAACTTGTATTTTGAGTAGAGAAAACAAGCAATCTATTGTCGTTCATGCAAACCAATCCACTGTAGTCTTGGAGATTAGAGCTCAATTCATTCCATGCATACATCCATCATCCACAAGTCTTCTTCAAGTCTTTGCCTTGCCTTGCTTTCCCTTGAGTTCTCAACTCACCCACATTCCCTTTTTCCCTACGAAACAAGCTAGATAAGGGGCATCAATTCATGCCCAAGATTTGTGGCGCAACTCATAAGTGGCTATTTGGACTGATTTCACACTTGTTCTCTCTCTCCACTTGTCCAGGGTCTGTAAATCAGTCACTTCCTTGCCCAAGAACTAGTTAATCACACTACTAGACTTCCTATAAGTTTCAACTATTTAATGTTTTAGCACAAGTTGTGCATATAGATCCTACAATATGCCAAGGCTATGGTTCCTACAATATGCCCAAGGCTATGGTTCCTACAATATGCCAAGGCTATTTGGACTGACTTCACACTTGTTCTCTCTCTCCACTTGTCCAGGGTCTATAAATCGGTCACTTCCTTGCCCGAGAACTAGTTAATCGCACTACTAGACTTCCTATAAGTTTCAACTATTTAATGTTTTAGCACAAGTTGTGTGTATAGATCCTACAATATGCCAAGGCTATGGTTCCTACAATATGCCCAAGTTAAGCTTCCCTACCCAAAAAGCTATCCCCAATTATCCTAAAAGCAAAATTTTCTCCTTTTTAATACACGTGACTTTAACGTTTCCCTTAAATTTAAATGAAACAATAAACCTTGGAGAGAGACTTTTGAACGAGTTATAAATTTACTTCCGGATGCTCAAACATACTCATACACAAGAGTCAAGGAGTCTCTATGGAAGCTCTATGGAAGCTGGAGGCTGTAAAGAGTTTTGGCTTCGGACTTAGTGATCTGCAAAAGCCCACAATGAGATACGAGAAGATGTTACAAAACTACGTTGATCTTGCTTGGCTTAGGTGAAAGGAGCAATTTCCGAGTTTGTCATACAAATATGGTAGAAACTGTTTGAATCTCGAGTGTCCAAGAAGTTTCTAAGCATCACGATTCACAGGGCTAAAGCCATGTCAGAGAATGTAGACGGAGGACCTTGACGAATATCTTATCATGTGAAGGATGGAACAATCTGTCAGAAAGCATGAATAATCAATCATGTGAGTAGTTCCACCGATGAACCTCTTCTGCAATAATGTCAGCCCAAACCCAAGATGTGTACATTCTCCATTGTCTAGAACTTGTATTAACGAGTACATAATCCAACTTTTGCAAGGATTGCACTGAAAACACAACCATGGGAATCATCAGAGCTTATGCTAAGGCTCTCCAGACTACTCTTTCAAAGGGCAGCAGCCATGAAATCGTAAGCGAAGAGCTTACAGAAAGCATTTTGAATGCTGAGACCATCTCCTTGCATGGAAAGAGTCTCCCGAAAGATGTAATGAATAATTACCTTAAGATGCATTAAGTGGAGAATAAGCACACAGACGTGCTGAGACAAGGAGCACTCAAACATGCTGCAGATGGAAGAGGCAAGGGTGAGGAAATCTTCCCTCTCAAGCCTGCGTGAGAGAGCGGATGTAGTCATCGAACATCTTGGCCTCAATGTTGATCTCTTGGATGATGGCCTCGGATGCCTGATACAAGAACTTGGGACCATCTTCCATCATATGCTCAAACCACTGTGCCACAGTCATGCTGTCCAAGCTAGGCACCTCCGTTTTCTCTGCATCTGCTAGGAAGGCTTCTGTGATGCTGCATTTCCTAGGGTTTCTCTGCACTCTCTGCGAGCTTTTCTCTGCATCATCTTGGGTTTCTCTGATCTCTTTCTTGGCAGAAGATGCCGACAGCCTAGCCCTGCCATGAGGACCTCCTCTTCCTCTCTTTTTTGGTCCGATACTGTCATCATCTTCTATCAAGATGGCATATTCTGGCCCAATTTTGCCATATTTGGCCCCAATTTTGCCATGTTCCAGCCCAATGTTAGCAGAAGGTATGGATGTTCTGGTCTTGGTGGCATTTGGCCTGTTCTTCTGTTCAAAAATAGTTGTGATCTCAGCTCTAATGGTGGTCTCCTCTCCGATTTTGATGAGATCTCGGGAGGACAAGGGCATGGCCTGCGTGGGCTCTAACGGCACGCCATTGAGGAGGGTGCCGTTGGAGCTGTCATTGTCGGTGACCGTCCATCGCTGGTCTTGCTCGCAGAAGCAGAAGTAGAGGTGCTTCTGAGAGATGCCGGGGTCTCTGGCTATCTGGAGGGTGTTCCCGCGAGACCTGCCAAGCCAAGTGATGGCGGACGGCTGGCAGTCCAGCACATGGCCTGCCTTGGGGCCTTGCTCGATATGTAGGCGGAGGGGGGGCTTCGACATTCTTCTGTTTGACAGATGCAGAAAAAAGAAGAAGATGGAGGAGGAGGGGCAGGAGGGATCACTCGATCAGTCCAAAAGATAGCCGTTTGCACCCCAATTTTTCAAATTTTCAATTTTGCTTTTCGGAATTTGGTAAAGATATGGTCTAGGTGGGGGAGACCTCTTTTGTTTTCGTTTTTTTCTTTTTTTTTTAAATACAAATTACCAAGAGGTTTCTTCTTATTTTGGAGTAAGGTCAATGTCATGTTGTTGTTTATCCGATTGCTACAACTTTAGAAAAGGATCGGTTTTGTCCCATTCCATTTCCCTAATGGAACAAATTCCACCCTTACTATTCCCCAACACAACTATTCCCAAACTCCGTCTAGGGAACTAGCCATTCCACCCAACGAAATGGCAAGAAGCAGACACGAGGCAAACATTGAGTTCCATGCAACCAATATTCATACAAATGGAAATGCAAACATGGCCTCAATTAGCGAGACTTCCTCTTTTCATCATGAGTTGCCGAATAATGCCCCCTTGAATGACGAAGCTCTGAACTTCGACTCCACCCCCAATACATCATGATAGGTTGCTGGCCTATCCACTAGATCTCCGCACCGCAAGCTCCAAACGTTGATGCTCTTCTCTCCTCATATGCCACCACCCTTCACAACCTAGGTTTCTAGCTTCAACCTGACAAGCTATGGATGCATAATCATAGCGGCTTCATCGATGAACAAAGATGACACTTTCCTCAAGTGTCTAACTTGCTTCTACTCTAGAACTTGGACCTTGCCTCCCAAAGTAGAGACATTCCAACATCTATCCTCATGGATGCTTACAGAGCTCGCCTTTGCCATGGTCAAGGAGCTACTAGGAGAGAGCTTGAAGGTTAAAAAAATAATGGTCAAAATAGAAGAGAAGAAGGAGGGTGCCCTAGGAAAGCCTTGAAAGGGTTGCACAAGCAAAGCAACCCCAACAACAACCAAGTGCACTAGGAAAAAGGTAACTCTACTCAATTGTCCCTTGCCAAGGTATTCAACACTAGAAAGAGGTATTTGCTAATAGAGCCCTAATTGGGCTATGCCATGGCCCTCGTCCCCCTATTGAATACTTCAAGAATTGGGCCAAATTGAATTGGGAACCTTTGGGTAGTTAGGTTGTAGTACCCCAATACCTAGCTAATAACTATTTCATTCTTCTATTTAAATTTGAGGAGGTTGCTCTGAAAGTGTTAGGTTATGGCCAATGGATGGTTAGAAATGCACCATTAATCTTGTTTATGTGGTCTTGTGATTTTAGCCCTAATAGCTCCAAATCTACTAAGCTCCCTATATGGGTAGAGCTACTTGACTTACCCATGTATCTCCATCCCTACCTTAAAAACATCACCTCACTATTAGGTAGGATACTCATGCAAAAGCCATAAATATCTGGAGCCCCAGATGGTATCCATAGGTTCTAGTGGATTTGGATTTGGTCTCGG